>NW_009719178.1:53428-67228 GCF_000703405.1 Apaloderma vittatum | reverse complement strand
GGAATGAAAACTGTATGATGTACAAGGGAATAAAACTGTTAAAAATTTACGCTAGCTGAATATTATCATGAATAATCCGGATCCTAGAAAATGATGGAAAGATCTTTTTTGTTTTCCCGAGAGCTTTAAGCCCTCCATCTTACTCCTCCTTTGTCAACAGCACTAAAAAAGTGAGTGAATACCCAGAAGTAGGTCATGATTGCTAATATCCAAGGATACCACGTTTCTGTGGTTACCTTAGTGCTCCCTCCCTTTCTCCTCTCCCTCTCTGGAACCAAAGCACAGCCCCCGTACTGCCACTCCACACCAATGCCACACCACCCACTTCAAAAACACTGCTCCCAATTTACACCCACGTTACCACACAGGGTTTACACTGCAGCTCCAGGCTCAGATCCAAAACTGTGATGCCCGAGCAGAGAGAGCTGGGACCCGTGGGGTGCCAGGGCTGGTGCCACATTGTGTCTGCCAGGCTGTCTGTTCCCTGCCATGCTGCATCAGCACCTTCTCCAGATGATGGACAGGACGAAGTGTCAGAGCTGCCAGGGACGAGCACCCCAGGACCCTCAGCCCAGCCGCACTTGATGCGGTGCTGGGTGGGAATAGGCAGGCTGGCAAGTAGGAGGACACTGCCTCACCCCACAATAGCACCTATAGTAAATCAGAGAAATTAGGCATGACTCTACAGTGTCACTGTAGCCCTGATGCCCTCACAGGTGGCTGAAGGGAATGTTTCTCTTGCATGCAGTCCAGGTAGGATGACATAAAATAGACTGAGGCTGCAGACGTGGAGAGAGGCAAAGCTTGAGGCACAAACACAAAGCAAATCACACCGTGGCAGCTGTGTACAAAACGGGCCGGCTGTGCATTTGAAAGCGTGAGAAAGAAGCAGGCTGTGCACAGAAAGACAAGCCTCTGAGATGTGACAATTTTAGCACTGATTCATCATGGGGTAAATTTGCCACAAGTAGGGCTGGGCCACAGTGTTTAAAGGGCTCTGCACTGATTCATATTTGGGCAGGCTTTGTACCAGGGTTTTGCTCGAACGGGATGCTCTCTCCCTGCTTTTTTTAACAGGACCCATAGGGTGCTGGAAGTTGCTGAGACAAACTGCCTGGCAGCTGCAGTTCATTTTCAGCAGTCCTAGGAAGTACTGTGACTATTAAACTCATTGGCTCTCAATTTGGGATGTTCTTGCCCATATTTATTGTTGACACCAAGGTTTACGCCAGCCACCTCCCTTGTTAGAATACTCAGGGAGTGCCCAGAGCAGTGGGAGACACACTGGTCCAAACAAATGTGTTTGCAGCATTTGGGTTAGAGCTCCTGCTGGTGCATACCAGTCCAGCCCGGCAGTGGATGTTTTAAGACCTTATGGCTCGAAGCAACTGAGTTACTGAATCCGGTCATGGTTGCAGGCTTCATGTAATACTTGTTTAATCCAGAAGAGTCCAGACGGCATCTACTCTACACCAAGCAGTTCCCAGCACCCTATCAACCACCCTCTGACAGTACTTGCAAAGAACTGTGTGTCAATTTTAACCATTTTCGATACCTGCTGAGTGACAGATTTACACAACTTTCCACTTTGTCAAACACTTCTGTCGAATTTTCACCCAACTCATATAACCTTCATATCTGCCTTCCTGTTGCTGTCAGCCCAAAAAATAACCTTGGAAGTCTTGACTGAAAGTGAGGCTGTGTTTTAACTTTTAATTACAGCTATTTAGCATGTGAATTGGAGGATCTCCAGGATTTGGGCTAACTGCCATGCAAATGTGTACATATCCATCAGCTTTCTACTGATAAGCTCGTAAAGAAGGAGGTGATCAGCTAAAGCGGGTAAAGCAAAAAGCTTTGAGGTCTTGTGGATACATAGGCTGTTCATGGAGTTCTAGCAAAAAAGACCACCAAATTGTATCACAAACTGTCAACTTTCACCCAAGATCATCTGCAGTGAATCACAAAAAATGTTTGACTGAACTTTTAAGAAGGGACTTTAGTCTTCATCTGACACACCCAGAGGTGAAGAATTTGGCATTTAACACCTTTTATGTCAGAAATCATTCCTACTGTTAAAGAAAAAATGATGCCTAATTTCTCATTTATATTTGTCTGGTCAACCTCAGTTTGTAACTACCGTTTCTTATTACGCTTTTCTCCACTAAATTAAAGAGTTCTGTAATACCTGGTATTTTCTCACCATGAAGGTACTCACACCGTAATCAAGCCACTTCTCCATCTTGTTTTTGATAAATGTAACAGGTTAAACACTCTGAGTCTTTTACTGGAAAGTATTATCTGAATTATAATTCTAATATTCTCACAGCCATTTTGGAACTCTTTCTGCAACTTCATATTTTTTTCAATATTTTGCTGAAAATTTGGACACTTGAGCTCTATCCAGTAGTCTACTAGAAGTGTCACCAATGTCATTTGCAAAGGAAAAATCACATTACTGCGAGTTATTATTCCTCCCTCTGTTCATCCAAGAATCACATTCAGCCCTCTTTTTATATTAACATCTGTCAGCTAATGAGTTGCCAAGCCAATTCTTTATGGAGATTTATCTGTAAATTGTCCAGATATACTGGTTTAAATTGTTAGCTAAGCCATACACACTGTTTGGCATCTCCATCTCCTGGAAATCAAGTAGTCATTTCAAGGACTCATTTCTCCAACCATATGCCTATAACATACAGGAATGCAATAGGACATGCCTGTCTGTCTGTCCCTTCTCAGGTCACACAGTGCACTTTCTCCACCATGCTCCAGAGCATCACAGATCTGTATTTCCCAAAGCTGAACATACAATCTTTAGTGCTAATGCAGCTTTTCACTTTGTGTAGTTCTGACACTACACTCAGTCTCTGCAACTCAACCAAGATCTCCAGTGAGGAGGCAACAGGCTGCCCTTTCACAAAGTGTGGGGTAATTCTCTGAGTCCAGGAGGATGTAGCAAGCAGAGAAGGAGCCACCTTTCAGAGAAACACTGCGAGGGAATTGGACAGAGAGCCAAAATGTGCAGCAACAGCAGCAAACAAAACAGGCAGGAGACATGCAAGGAGAGAAGTTCTGCTGGGCTGTCTGCCTTTTTGAGCAAACCCTTCTTTTTTCCCCATCATCAACCTCTGTTCTTCAGCTTGTCACTTACTGGTTTACTTTTCCTCCACCCTACTTTCCTCTACAATGTCCTTTCTCCTGCTGCTTTTTATTTCCAGGCAGCTCATTCCCACTTAGACTCACCCTCCCTTGCCAAAGCTCTTCATGGAAACAACACTTCTCCTGTGGCTTTCGTGCCCCTCTTTTGGCTCCTGTGCCTCACCCCCTTGTCCCTTGTCCTCCTCCTCTTGGAGATTTGAGTATCTCTTGGGCAGGGACCACCTGGAGCCACATTCAGCCAGTGCCTTGTGCAACTGGGCCCCTGTGCTTGCTAATTTTCTTTTAGCTGCCATCCTAATGAATGTGACTAATCGCAATAGCACTGTGATGTCTAGTAGGAGAGACTGATGAAATAATTGTGTGAAACAGCTGAGCTGATGGCAAAGCAGAGCAGGCATTAGCTCTGCCAGCCTTACATAACGTTGCAGGCTGAGTGAGAAGCACCCAGAAGGAACTCAGTTCTTATCTCACCCCTTCCTCCCCCTTTATAATGAAAAAAAAAAAAAGATACATGAAAAGAAGAAAAGAAAAAAAGGGATAAAGTTCCTTTACTGCTGCCGCATGCCTGTGTGCAGGTCCCTGGGCTCGCAGTGGGGCGGGAGGGACAGCCGCCGCTCTGCGCCGGCTCAGGATTCGCTCCAGCTCTGATCCCACACGGTTTGCTGGGCACAGAGTCAGGTGTCACTGCTAAAAAATGGTTCTCTGCCTTCTGATTCATGATGGTTTTTTTCCATCTTGCAGT
Organism: Apaloderma vittatum; assembly: GCF_000703405.1. NCBI lineage: Eukaryota > Metazoa > Chordata > Aves > Trogoniformes > Trogonidae > Apaloderma > Apaloderma vittatum. The sequence goes on along the minus strand of NW_009719178.1, from coordinate 63,324 downwards.
GGATGTGAAATATAATTTGAGTTTCAATATATGGCTGGGGGTGCCTTTCTTCTCTAGTTAATTAGTTATAACCCTTGCCTGGTACTGATGCTTATGTCACTTTAAATGGCTGATATCTGCTAAACACCTTTCTGAAAGATTACAAAAGAGCCAGGAAAATGAGAACGGGGAGATGGACGGATGGGTGGATGGATGAGGGATGCCTCTATTACAAGAAGTAAGCACAGAAAGCTTGGATTAGGGTGAACAGCTGGTGCGGATTCAATAATCAACTGCTCTGAAAGAAAAGCCTATTTTTTCTCATCCCATGGCATTAGCGAACAGGATACCAGAGCTGCCAACCTTACAATTGAAATCTGCCCACACAGAATAGCAAATTCCCTTTGGCTTGCATTTAAATACTCCTGGCTCATTATAACTCCATACAGACTTTAATACATACATGTGGTCTGCATATTATCCTGCAAACAGAGCACTGCACTGCTTCTCTCAGCATGTCTCTGCCTTCGTTTCAACACCAAAGGGAGGGACGAGGCGGGGGGAGAGAAAGGAGGACAGGGAGCTTATCGAGTTTACAGCTGCTGCTGAGAATATTGGTTTGATTCTCGCTGCTGGTCAAGGATTCATTTCCGCAACAGGCAGCAGGTTGTGGCGGCGGGCATTGGTTTGACAGGCTTAGAGGGTTATTCTTCAGGACAGCCCCTTGGGAATAACACACTCTTCCAAGGAGCCAGCTCACAGCTGGGAGCCATGCCGGCGAGCCATGGCATGACGAAGGGCTGCGGCACCCTCATCTGTTGGTATCCACAGGGATCGATGGAGCTGGTGCATAAGTCTCCGTATGAAAAAAGGGGAGGCTTGTTGGCTGTTGATTTTCCCAGGTATTTTTGTGATGCAGGGTTACCGTATCGGTGGCAGCAGCAGTAGCTATAATTCACTTTTTTTCTCCTTCTGACAGTGTGCCTTCATCTGAGCCCTGGGATGTCAAGATAAAGCCCCTCTCTTTGTTCGTGCAGAGCCTGAGCCCCCTCCTCAGCCTGTCCAGGTGCCAGGGGATGGGCTGTGATCTGTGGAGCAGAAGTTCACCTGAACATAATAGTGATAAATGGGACAGCAAATATCTGCCAAGTTGGGACGTTTTTCTCTTTATTCTGCTAGGTGTAAATAAGAGGTTAAAGGCTCGATACATCATGCTTGATCTCATTAGCCAGCCAGCCTCTTGGCTTTTCAGTAAAAGTAGAGGAAGTGTTTTAACACTCTGTTTTGGAAGATCAGGATAACAACAGTGACCCAAACTCTTATTATCAAGTAATTTTGATCCATAACAAGGCATTGAATATTGGAAGGGAGAGAGCCCAAAATCTTGGGCTGCAGGTTTGCAGCTGAACACCCTATTAATAGTCACGTCATCTTCCTGCTCGTTCAGTGGCCTGTTTATTAAGGGAAAACACGGCTTTTCCCTGCTGCCCCAAACGCACAGAGAAGAATGGAAGGGGCTGCATGAAAATGTGTCAGCCTGGGTCCCTACTGTGCTTCTTGCAGAAAGGAAAGGAAAATATTAATGCAGATGATTTTGTTACATAAATACATGTTGTATCAGGGCCATTTTTAGCATTTGTGGGGGTGTGAAGAACATCTCCAAGCTGCGTATCTATTTCATAGGATTCAGCTGAACTGAGGAAAAGGACAGAGAGTTTTAAGGTAAACTACCAAGCTACATTTTATTTAAGCCCACGCAATTCTGTACAGGGCTCCACATGACAGAAAAAAGATTTTGCTAGCACCTCTTTGTCCTTAGTAATGCTTTTTAATGCTTTGTAGCAGAAAGACCTCTTAATATAATTGGATAAAATTAAGGACAAATTCGTCATCAAATTTCACATAATATGTCTGCCATTTGGCTTCAGAGAGTTTCAGTTTCTTTAAATTCCAAAGGGCTACATCATTCAATTAAAATGGAATTTTAAAATCCCGAAATCTAATGTTTAGTTTAATTTCAAAGTTGTTTAGACTTCACACAGATAATTTTCTAGTCAGGAAGGAGCCCATTTTTGAATAAAAAAATAAAATCTGGGAGTAATTTAACAAGTCAGCTTCATAACATGCAGGACTTCTGATATCTGAACAGTTTTCTATTATCCCTTCCCCTTTAGCCTCACGCCCCATCCATCCATGGGGGATGCATGTGGCTCAGTTCCCCCTCCCTGATGTGTCCGTCCGTACAGAAGGCAGAGAGTGAACTGCAGCCCTCAGTACAACCGTCCCAGCAGGGGACATGTTACACCCAGGAGAAAAATGGGCATGGGTTCTGCTGTGGGTGTGTAGGCTGAGGGTGGCTGGGACTGGCATGGGCAAAAGTGGATTTTGTCCTCATTCCACACTGGAAGTGCCCAGCAACTGAAGCAGCAAGGAGATCCTCTGAGGTTTTTTTGCCTGCAGATGTTTCAAAAAAACATTTTCTCATATTATCTCCATGGTAATCTAAGAACATTTTCCTTCTTGAAAGCAGTTTTGGGGGACTGAGTTTTGCTTACAGGAAGGCATCTCCAAAGGGAATTTTTCATGGGATTTACTAGCCCTGCAGTTTTGGTTTCTTGTCCTCCAAAAGGATCTGATTGTTTTGAAAGAATTTGGTTGTGCTTTTTTAAAATAGGGCACAAAAAGCTAACTTTTTATAAATCATCTGGCCATTTGGCTAATTTTCAAAATGTGTCTACACAGAGTGTTTCTCAGGGCTCACTCGGTAATCCACACAGCAGATCCCAGCTGGGTCACGGGTGCCCAAAACTAGAGGGAGGAGAGGAAAGTTAAGGAGAAGGGTTACTTAAATAAGTCTAATTTAAAACTTGGCACATCCATGGCAGCCTTGATCCAGAGTACTTTACAAACATGGTAAAGAATGTTAGTCTCACTTCATAAAATCAGATAGAGATATGAGTCCATATGTTGGACACTTTACAGTTTAGGAACTCAACTTTTCTGCCACAGGGGTCAAGTTTCTCAAATTGAGGATTTAAATTCACCCTGAATCTGCTGCCACCTGTGAATTACTGCTCCAAGAGATTAATTTAAAGCCACCCTCTGAACTGGTGATTTAGGTGGGAAAGAATTCAATAACTGATTTCACTGGTTACAATACTGCTTTTTGGTGGTATAATGACAAGGAAGACTCAGAATCTCCCTGTGCTCTCATAATTTGCCCCTCAATATTCAGTTCCTTAATTCTGGGGTTTTTTTATCTTGAATTTATTTTGGAGACACTCAACTCCAGATGAAAACCTATCCTGCTCTTACAGGGAAGAAAGTTTTACAATTATTGCTCAGTATTCATCAAAGAAGGAGGCAAGACAAATATGATATATCATAATGATAAGGACTCCTGGGTGACTGCTTAGATTCTGGAGCCCAACTTTGGTCATAGTGTTAATAGTAGGAGGAAATGCAGGAGTTCAGAGAGACTTCAGAGAGGTCATAATGTCTGGGGAACAATAAAACTGCTAAAACTATGCTTTATACAAGCTGAGTGCCCAAAGCCATAGTTTCTCTTTTTGGAGCAGGAAACAAAGATCTTTGGGATATGCATCGAGAAGACAAAGAGTAAAATTCATTTGCAGTAATAATACATTCAACATGAAAGAAAATAAAATAAAGGAAGTCTCATTATCAAGAAGACTTGAACCTAGTTCAAAATAAGATATTCACTGGTAAGAGGCACCCGGTACTAACTGTGAGGGCAGCTGAACGAAGAGAATAATACAGAGGCAGGTCTTTTCTACCTTTTGTTTCCAGAGAAGGGGAGTAGCTAGCAGGTCAAGACAGGTCCTCCTGCCCCTCTACTCTGCCCTGGTGAGGCCACATCTGGAATAGTGTGTCCAGTTCTGGGCCCCTCAGTTCAAGAGAGACACGGACGTGCTTGAGAGAGTCCAGCACAGCCACAGAGATGATGAAGGGAGTGGAACATCTCCCTTATGAGGAAAGGCTGAAGGAGCTGGGTCTCTTTAGCTTGGACAAGAGGAGGCTGAGGGATGACTTTATAAATATGTCAAGGGGGAGTGTCAGAAGGACGGAGCCAGGCTCTTTTCAGCGACGTCCAATGACAGGACAAGGGGCACTGGGTGGAAGCTGGAACACAGGAGGTTCCACAAAAACATTAGGAAAAACTTTTTCACTGTGAGGGTGCCAGAGCACTGGCACAGGCTGCCCAGGGAGGTTGTGGAGTCTCCTTCTCTGAAGACATTCAAAACCTGCCTGGACACGTTCCTGTGTGACCTACTGCAGGTGATCCTGCTCTGGCAAGGAGGTTGGACTAGATGATCTTTTGAAGTCCTTTCCAACCCCTGACATTCTGTGATTCCGTAGAAGTATGGAGTTTCTCCAAGACGTTTGTTTATTCTAACTGCTTGTCACAAAATAACACCACAAAAGCACTTTTCAACGTGTCACAGCTGAGATTTAAGAGCAGTCTGCAAAACCCAAACCTCACCAAACAAGTCACAGTGGAAGCAGGTTAAAAATTAACAGGACCTGTAAACAATAAAACCAATGGAATCATCCTCTTGGACTGCTGCTCTACATTACAAAAGAGAAAGCACAGAAAATACAGAAAGGAGGATAAATGCAGTTCAATGCCTTCAGCATGTGGCTGGGAAGCAGGAATAGATGAACACGGGATTTTGTGAAGATTTCACTGAATTTAGTATCCACAGGAGCAGTTCCAGCTCTGATACCATGCTCCTGGGCCAGCTGGGAGCCACCACTACGGACACAGTGGTATGCCCTGGCACCAGGCACCTCACCGAAGTGTCCTTCTGCAGTCACAGTCATAATGGAGGCATCTCTAATGGATGAAACAATACAGCTAAAATTTATATGTAACCTAGCTAAGATGCTCAAGCTAGGGGCTCTAAAGATCTTGTGTCCCTCTCTAAGTAAAAATGAAAACCAGGGTAATTGAGAAGGTAGTTTTGGCCTTGTTCTTGTGACCACTTTTTCTGGCAGCTAAAGCAATTTAATTCGACATAAAATCATAGAATGGTTTAGGTTGGAAGGGACCTTAAAGATCATCTTCCTCCAACTCTCTCACCACAGGCAGGGACACCTTCTACTAGACCAGACTGCTCAAAGCCCTGTCCGACTTGGCCTTGGACACTTCCAGGGAGGAGGCATCCACAGCTTCTCAACATTGCAGATTCTCCACCTCCTCTTCTCCCCACAAACACCATCACAGGTAGGTAGTTGACAGTGGAGCAATGTGGTGAACACGGCTGGTGACCCTATCTGGGTTCAAAGAAACCCTGATGAAAAAACCAACCAAGCAACCAACCAAAACCCACAGATAGTAGATAAACCTGATAAGTTTAGTGGAGGAAACAAGCAGTGCCCTGATAGTGGTGATGTTTGTTTTCCAGAGACATAAGTTGTCCTCATGGGTTTACATTCAGAATACAGAGGTGCACAACAGGTACTGAACCCATTCTGCACAGCCTTTTCTCAGGGACCATGACAGTTTGGAGAAGTGCATCAATAGACATAAAAGTAAAACCAGGGAAGTCACAAAGTCCTAGTAAATCTGTAAGAAGTGGAATGACCTTCAGTTTTCTTCCCTCATCTCCCATCCTTACAAGAAGAGAGAGAAAATAAAGTTGATTTTAGTATGTTATCTTAGCTCTTTTTCAACACACTCAATGGACTGTATTTTATTGCTGTAAACCTACTGCCAGCAAAGGATGTGTTTGTCCTAATGTGCTGCTTTGTTCACAGCGCTGTACAAAAATTGCATTACAAGGACACAGACACAGTACCTATTTAAACACTGAAATACACTATATTCCTACTCAGTAGTCTTTCAATATATCCACAGAGGAGTTCAGAACTGATATTTTCTTAAGATAAATGTCTTACTTTTTATTCTCATGTATCTGTACTAGACCATTACCCTAGACATTAATATATATGTATAGTGTGTTGTTTTGCTGATGCTGTACGTGGTTGTATGCACACATCTTTGCTCAAATAGGACCTGCAGTGCAACTGTATTTGATAAATATTGCCTAACTCTATTTGATAAATGCTCCTTTTAAAATCTTTCCTCCATAACATGAAAAGTCAATGCCCTAATTTTAAGTTGCCCTTTGAAAGCGAGCCAGTATTCAGATGGATATCGACTCCAGGCCTGCTGGTTGTTCTACAGCAGTGTTTGGAAGGCTGCTGTTTCTAATGAATGTGCTAACATTTGATACACACACTAACAAAATCAATAGCACTATTTTTAAAAAAGCATGTGGCTTTACTAAGTACACTGTCACTACCCTGTCGTGCAGAAGTTTACTAGAAACCTCCCTGTATGACTAAATTGATGCATCTGGCTCATTTTTCTACTTGGTTGCCAGAATGCATAATATCAGTCTTCAAGGACATTCAAAGTCAGCCTCTGCAGCAGAAAAAAATGTGCTTATTTAAGTTTTGAGCGTATGTGGTAGCCAGTACCTGAAATTCCCATGCAAGTGTCAATATTTCCTCATTTCTGCCCTACTGTTGGCACAGAAGAGACCTAGGGGACCTAACACAGCCTTTCACATCAGAAATTCCTGCTTCTGTTGTTTCTGAATTAATCGGGCAGCTATGGACATAGAATAAAATGTGTTTATAGTCACTGTTGAATAAATTAATCCCTGTGCTCTTTTGCTACTTGTGCTCAGCAGGCAAACACACTAAGAGAGAGGTTCTTGAATCTAAACCTTAGAATTGCTGCAGCCCATCTAAGTCACCCTGTTTTCTGAGCAGCTACTGAAAATAACCAATCCCTGTGACTGAACAGGCTAGAAACCTATAAGGGAAAGGAATGTGTCTAAGAAGCAAACCCAGATAAAATGCAAATGCAGTGTACATTCAAGCAGTTCTAGTCACACTGGCTTGATTCCAGCTCTGAAAATGTGTCTTCTGCTTAAAGAACTGATTCAACGCCATAATATGTGGGCATATACTTGAACCAGAGACTGAATATGGCACTATAGGAGGCAACAGTCAAGGCAAGATAGAAGATCAAACACGTAACACTTTAATGTTATGTTTAAGTATGTCTTCAGTCTCTGAAAAGCTATATAATTCAGGATTATAGAACTATGTGAGTCAATCAAAACTAGTAAGTTCCATCATTTGTATCTTCAGTGCTAGTTAGTTGCCAAAGCATGGCGTTAGCCTTATCAGAAGGAGAAAAAGTTCTTCATATGCATTTGTTTATGTCTGTACCAGGCATAGGCTAGCTGAAAAAGAAGCCAAGCAGCTACACCAGAGGAAAAGTAGATTTTAAGTAAAAGAAATTTTCTTTTTATTCTAGTTTGAGCAAGCATTGACCATGGTAGGAAAAATGTACCTTCTGGGGGTTTTTTTCCATCATATTCCATTTCAACATTAAGGCTCCAAAAGAAAACTGAATACTGGAAAGTTTCCACAGTGCACAGGTATCCTTCTGAAATTCTGTAGAACTGATGCAGAAAAGATAGAATACTCTTATCAGAGATTCAAAGTATATTCACTAAATGCAAAGTTTGGCAATTCAAAGCCTTTCAAAGAATGTCTTTTCACACAATGAATAATTAGACAGGGAAAAGCATTGTCACAGGCTGTTATGCAAGTGAAGGTTAGAATCAAAGTGTAGATACAAAGGGACACTAGGCACTTTAATGGGTTAAAAGTACATCATAAGCACAAACTCGAAGAATTTTGGAGGGAATATAAATCACGTTCCATATAATATCTCACCATAGGGGATTAGGAGTGTATTTTTCTTGGTGGCAAATTACCACCATTGGCCTTCTGCGCTGCTTCTTGCCTTGTCTTTCTAGATGCCTGGTGGGTGTCCCCTCCAGACAAAATACCAGGCTAGCTGGGTCACAGTCTCAAATTCAGTGCAGCAACTCCTACCGCTTCGAAACATTCCCCTGTCTCTGAAGAAAGGGATAACTAAGAAAACACAGACATTATGAACAACTGCTTCTTGCTTCTTTTACAAAGAGCACCCAGAGGCTCCGCTACTCCCCAGGCTGCGCACAGCACCGCCGGAGCAGGCAGGGCTGGCCAGCCCAGCCATCCCTTGCCACAGCTGCACCGCTGCCGCCGGCACTGCCGGCCACAGGCACACAACCTGCTGCCAGCAAGCATGGCTAGCAAGCACAAGCTTCACTGCAAATCATACCGGTCTTCTGGGCATCTTGGGCCATACTTGTGTGAAAGCCTGGGCTGGAATCTACCTTGCTAGAAGTGGTAGTGAGCTTAAAGCTGTGCTGGAGAGGCCTGCTGTGATCCTACATATCTAAATGTCATTATCCCTGTTTTAAAAAGACACTTAAGATAACAAAAAAATTAACTGCATTATCCAATTGATCAATGTATCAAGTGAAGAACTGATCCTAGTGTTCTTGAGCCCCAAGGAATTGCTTTAACTCTACCTTCCTTCCTACAGAGACACTGTAAAATTAGATCAAAGTGGCCTCTATGCATCTATAAACATCTGATACTGGGAATGCAGAGAAGGAAAAGACTAGCCTGCCTAGCATGTATAAGCAGTATGAAGTAAACAGGAAAGAGTGGGAAGGCAATCTCTGCTGCAGGCCTTTCGAATGAATCTATACTTGTGAAACTACAGTCCAATATGGAATAAGCAAGAGAGCACAGGAAACCATCTATAGATCCACGGCTTGTTCTGATACCGCATTTTTCAAACTAGAACAGTAACTTCATACAAGGAGTCCAGAAGTCGGCGGCTGAAAAGCACTACATGCTAATGGTATGTGGATGACAGCCAAGCAAGCAGCTAGGCAGTCAAGTTTTGAGGCAGCATTGACCACACCTGGAGAAGACCCCAGAATGTGAGGAAAGCCTGCAGAGGCAGAACAGCCATGAACTTGATGGCAGGATAGAGAGGCAATGAGGTCTGCAAACGTGTCTATAGCTTCATTCAGCTCACTGAGCTACCACAAACATTTGCTGAATTCTTCCCCACGTTCTTCTGTCTCATATTATTTAACCTGCCTCAGTAAATACATCCCATCACCAAAAAGTCAAACTATTACAGACTGTTTTGTGGCCTGGGCATCATATCAGGGTGTCTAGCACACAGATATTAGGTTAGCTTCTGGGCAGGTATTCATCAGGTCTAATGTGGTAGAGTACCAGCTATTTTTTCTCTTCAGCTGACATGCCTTTCCACATATAAGTAATATAAATGTGCACATTTCTACTCAGATCAGTAGACAATATCACTTTGCACCCAGAATATGGGCTTTGCTTACTTTTCAAGCTCCTTCAACTCCTCAGGCAGTTCATTCAATCATGATTCATCTTAAGCAAATGATTTCCACCATGATGGACAATTTCCTTCTATTTTATTACGTGATCCCTCCAACTACAGAGAATATTTTGGCACCATGCAAAGTTTTGTTATGTGCATGGATACCTCCTACAGGTTGTAATGATACCTCTGGATTATGATAATCAAGGATGTTCCAGAAAGAGAACTTCATTATTTATAGGTTCAAATTTTTATGAGAAATACATAACAGCTGATTAGTGTTTCTCTAAGATCTGATAATTCACTCATTGCTGAAAGAGAACTAGTAATACTGAAAGGCATTAATATGTCTTACCCCAAATCATAGATGTGATTAAAGCACGGAGGTAATTTCCTTAAGGTTCACTTAAGACCCTTTGTACAGTGAAACACCTGATAAAAGTAACAGCCATCCAGTGCAATGGTCCAAACTCTCTGCCCAACAGTGGGTTGAGCAGAGGATTTCTCTGGCTGAAACCAACACAAGTTCAAAGTGTGTGTGTGTGCTTGTGTATGGGAAAAAACAGCAAAACCTGCCCAAACAGCAATGGGTCATGTTTCAAGAATA
>NW_009719178.1:19216-53414 GCF_000703405.1 Apaloderma vittatum | reverse complement strand
CGAGCACAGAATACAGACATCTTTGGAACATGAACTAGTTGTTTTTTACTTCTATTGCAATTAGACAAACTAGATTATGTGTTCATTAGCTGTAAATAAAATATTTTTATTTAAAATTAAACCTCATCAGAAATTTCCAAAGGAAAGAAAATAAAACAACTGTAGATCCTCTGAATATTCACCTGTCACTCAGAGGGAACAGAGCACCCATAGGATGCCTGGTCACATCCTCCTGCCTGTGTTAGAGGCACTTCCAACTAACAGCTCTTTCCCCTGGCATCTGATGGTGAAACAGGTACCAGTGTAGCATATCAACCTGTTATTAGGTTCTGTGGGACTGATGGAGTATATACTGTGCTAGAGTGGGCAGGACAAAAGCACAAATCTTGTGCCGCAGTGCTGATTGTGACATCTAAAATCTACAGGAAAAAAAGAAAGAGACAGAGTTTCCTGTAGATGAGACGTTTTGATTTGCACGAACGCAAGTGACAGACAGTTTGGAAGTTTCTACTTTGTATTCTGCTTTCATCTTAATAAGTATTAATTTATTTTTCCAACAAGGGAAAACCCACAGAACACTGATCAAGAGAGGGAAACTGCAGTAGTTCTAATATTCCTCTTCACTCAGTTGTTAATACTGTGTTTAGATGGATATGTATGTTGGTAAATATCATTTCTAATGGCCAATTTTCATTAAAAGGAGTTAAATTAATCTCTGTGACAATGAAGGAAAGCTCCAGCAGGATCATACCCAAGCTGAATTAAACTACAGGACTCCTTAAATCTGTTCCCCACAAACTGTGAGTAACACATGGATGTTGTTGGTCCTCATCAGCTTGAATCCATCTAACTGCAGGTTTCTCAGGCTTAGCTGCTCTCTGGCCAACTCCTGTGAGTTTGAACATGTCCCTTCTGGCCTGGTTAAAAAAGGCTAATAGCTCTCTGCTAGTTTAACATGCTGAAATGGCTGGGCACCAGGGCTGGTTAGTACTGGAGCTGTTTGTCAGAGGAGGCAGGGTCCCATGCCCAAAGTGGGAGAGAGAGCATGACCATGGCAACTAGCTGATATATGGCTGAGGTTGCTGTGGAATTACAGCCTAAACAGTGAAAAGCAATAGTTTTCTTTCTGTGAAGTGAAGGCATTAATGCCAATTAATAAAGCTGTGGCAGCTTCTTAGGTGATTGCCCATGACCTAAACATCTGCTGCAACTGTGCATTAGAAGTGACTTGGTCTATCTAGCATCTAAATTACTTGGTTTTGTATTAACTGATCCACTTCATGCAAGATATGCTTACTTTTTACAGAGCAGCATATTGTTGCAATTCTTTTGCAAGCTCTAAAATACAGTCACTGCAAGTGGGCACCAGTGCAAATGAAGCAGCCAGTGCCAGGAAGCATTATCCCCCCTGCCAAAGGGCCCCTCGTCATATTTATTACATGTTAAAACAAGCTGCTCTCCGCAAGCTCTATTTCAGAGTCTAGAAGTGCTGGATCAAGTCACACACTCTGACGGTGCCACTTGTGCAACAGAGGAAGCCTGACACTGTGCTCTTTCACTTCAGCCCAGCCCTGCCAAGGCAGGACCGTAGTTCAGAAGTGATGGGTACTCACAGCTAGTGCCAATGACAGGGAGAGCTGTAGCTGCCCCGCAGGTCCTGACACTGGGCTCTGAGAGCATCTCCTGCTTCCCCTTGACAAGTGCTACCTGGTCGGCCTCTCCATTTCCAATTAAACAGAACATCATGTTTACATGATGTTCATTACATCTGTACGTCCATTTTGGACCTTTCTGCTCCACAGAAACATAGTACTTTATGCAGACGTTTGGATATCTCAGGGTATCTCATCCTCTAAGTGAATCCAACCTCTCAACAACCTTCTCAGGTAGATACTGAGTCATCAGCTTCCCCAGGCAGAAATTAAGTGCTTTGCAGCTGAGTGGCCTGCTAAGGCACGAGCGTGTCTGTGGCACAGCAGCAAGGGGAACCAGCTATGCACCAAAAAGATAAGGACTTTGCTATGTCATCAGGGCACCATGGCCTCCCACAGCCCCTGCTCCTGTGCCCCCAGGGTTAGCCCCATGCTGGCTCTGCCTGCCACCTTCAATAGGCCCTTTGAGATGTACCAGAACAGGATTTGCCCTCGCCTTGTTCTGTTGAGTGGATGTAAGAACAACAGAGAAAATGCACAGAGAGGATTTTCTGGCCTGTCATCCAGGTAGAAAAAGGAAGAGTAGAAAAGAAAAGGAGAACGAAGAGTAAGAGAGAAAGTCAAAATGAAAGCAAGGAGCGGGGTGAGGGTGGAAATACCTCTCCTGGGTCTTTGGCCCGGGTTCCTCGCTATCGCAGCAACTGTGTCATGTAAATCTCCTTAAGCTTGATCTCAGAGTTATGTGGCTTCTGAAGCCCTCTGCTCCCATTGGAAAGTTATTTTCAAACCCCACTCTTCTCCTGGTTAGAAGCCTTTTAATTTCTAGCCTAATTTTATTCATAGCCATATGTTCACCTGTTGTTGCACCAGCCTTGTACCAAAGCCTAAATGGTTCTCCCTGGATGATGTTAACCTCTTCATACTTAGCTTAAGCCGACTCTGTGTGTGACCTGCTGCCAAAAAGGCATTCCCTCAACTCCCTCCAGCTGGTGGCATGGGCACATGTCGCATCTCTGCTCTTGACAGAGCAGTTACACTTCTTCATACCACACTAGTGCTCAAGCTATTGCTGACCTCATGATCAGCCAGTTTTGGAAAATTTACCTAGCTGAAAAACCCTGATCTCAGAGTTATCCCAGCATAACATTGCGACCAGAAAGGTGTCAGGGGTTTGCATCACAGGCAAAGAGAGGTCAAAAAAGCCTGTGCTAACAGCCTGGACATCAATCAGTTTGAACTAATTGCAAATATTCATCCAAAGAGAGTAAGACTTCACTCTTGTCCTTTCACATTGCCAGGTACTAATTCACACTTCTGATTTCCTTTTGTCAGGTAGGTTGTCCATCCTTCAGATATCCTCTGCATTTGTTTCTGCTGGAGTTTATCTCTCAGGAGCAGAGGATGACCCAACCTGGACACACTATCCAGGAGGAGATCTCACCAGTGTCCTCTTTAATGGCATTCATACTTCTCTTTCTGGGTTAGAAAAACCTTATCTGACATGTCCTGAGACTGCAAGGTTTTTTCCATTGAGAAAGAGAATGAAAAGGTCTGAAAGATCCAGTGAGGCAGGCAGAGAAACAGGACACAACTGTTACTTGCGATGAAATCAGAGCCTAGAGATCTATGTCAGTCCTGGGCTTCATGTGCCGAATCCTGCCCTACCATGCTCTTAGCACCTTTGCCCTTCCCAGAGAAGTTCCTCTGTAACTGAACACCTTTCCTGGGGTAGTAGTGCGAGCATCCCAGTGCCAGGGAGGCAAGAGGAGGTGATGCTGACAAAGCCTTAGCTAGCCAGTTCCTCACATCAGGCAGATGCTTCTGACATTATGCACAAGAACCATCTAACCATGTATGCTTGTAGCCAGGTGCATGTTTATGCATGTTGTTGATATAAAGCCTACATGTCCCTTCAGATGGTATCTTGTAAAACTCAAGAGGTAAGCAAATGAAACAGAAGAGTTAATAGGAGAAAATAGGGAGAAAAACCCTTTCTCCTCAGAGAAAAAAAAAAAGAAAGAAAAAAAACAAAGAGTCCAAGCAGTCTCATTTTGCATTTTTAAACCCTGATAGGCTGTCTGGTCCTTAATGTCTGGTCCATATCACCCTCTCCCAAGCCTACAGTGGTGCAGCAGGAGTGACAGCTCTCCCTGGATCCTTTGTCTTCAGGCAGAACGTAAAATTACCAGAGTACCTCCAAGAATTCAACACTGCATCACATCACACCTCGTAACAAATATGTGTACAGATGGGATGTTCCATGGCCAGAAGGGTGTTCCTCTGCCTAGCAGCTGAATCACATAAATCCTGCTGCAGCTTTGACACAGGACCCTGACTCCACAAGCTAGAGGATAGGGTCTGCTTGAGGCCACAGGCTGGCGGCACAACAAATCTGCAGCCTCCACCTGCAGAAGCTTTCTCTGGATCACATCAATCATACCTTAACACCACAACCCCTTCCTTCCCTCCTACAGCCCTGCTGGGTGCAGGTCAGCTGGCCAAGGGTCCCTGTCAGAAAGGGATGTGCAAGGGCTGGGCAGGACTGCTGCAAAGACACCCAGACTCCTCGGTATGTGCTGTGATGGCTGGGCTGGAGAGACCTATAGAGCAAGTTTACTGCCCATCCACAGACCACCTAGGCTTTGCGCAGGTGGTGAGTCTCACTTGAGGGACACCTCAACCATCTGCACACATGCAGTGAAACTTTTCTGCGTCTGTCTGCAAACACCAGCTGGTATTTTAGGGGTTTCTGGACGTCTTACTCTGGATGGAAAAAGAGGGCTTGCCCTTTGGAATATCAGAAATCTTCCTCTTAAATCTCCTAGATTTTGCTACAGAAAAAAGTATTTCATGAACAAAAATCACAAATAAAAAAAGAATTACATTTGATACTGTTTTAGAAAACTCGACAAATATGAAAATGACCCAATCCTTAGATTAAATTCATATTAGAGGACCAGAAGGATATATAATTGCTCTGCTGTAGAGATAATCTGATGGAGTAACTCTCAGAAACACTGCTGCCAACCGCATACATAAACCTGGTTTATCACATCCCCATCAAAGCAGATTATGTTTTTGTGGTGCCCTTATCCATATGTTCAATCAACAGGACTGCATTACCTTCCTCAGTGACCTTCATATTGCTCTTCCAAATTAAACAGCCAGGCATTAGTCCCCAGCTCCAGCAAAGGTAATTGCCTGTGGTGCGAGTGGTGCAACCTGGGGCAGAGCTTCGTGGTGGCATCAGGGCTGATCATCTCAGAAGAAAGAGGAAAACTCCCAGCAGGGAAGACCTTCACCTTGAACCTGCCATGTGTCACCAGGAAGGCTCAGCCACTCTGAGTGCTTTTGTCTTGCCGCAAGCAGCATCAGACGCTGGAGAGAAAAGGAAACAGAACAGCAGTCTTCCCAGTGCTTCTCTAATTAGGCAGTTAATTAGGTGTGAGTTGAGATGGAAGTGTTGCTGCAGACTGTGGGTTTGAGGTCCTGGTCCTAGTTAGAACAAGGGCAAAGGTGAAGGTTTAGGCTCAGGTGGACTGAAGCTGGAAACTTACGATTTGATCTAGCAAGATTTTCTCTAGTGCTGGAGGACTTTCCCAGTTTACAGGTCATACAAACCTGCATTATAGCAACCTGTGTCCTTGATCTCATTCGGCATTTCAAACACTGTCAAATCCGAGGGACTTCCATCTTCTGTGTTTGGATCCATCTGCCTTTGACAGCCTTTCGCTTCCGCAAGGCACGCTTCCGTTCCAGGAGAGACCCTCCCAGATATCCTTCCTGCTTACCTGAGTCCTGAAATATGACAAAGGGAAAATGTTCTCTATTTCACGGTATTCTTCATGTATTTAAGAGGTCTATATTTTAACTGAGCTAAAAATGTTTGATGTTTAAGTTTGCAATTATTGGTAACTATCTTAAGACAGAAATCCCTAGATATTTTAAATCTCTAACCATATTGTCCCAGCTGTGTTATCTATAGAGAATATGATACAGATACGTGAAGCTGCTATGGTTGCTAAGTGTCTTCAATTATCTCTGCTAGTTTTGTCCCCTCCTCCCATACTCTCCACTCATCTCAACATTCACTAAATATTTTAAGCTTGTTAAGTGAGTTCATGTATGCATTACAAATAAGCACTCTAGGGAAAAATATTGCTATTTTATCCACCACAGTGTATGGGCATGAGCATACCACTGATCTACATAGAGCTGTAATACACTGTCCCTTTTCCTTTCACCCTCTCACTTCAGAAAAAAAACAGAAACCAAAACACAACAAACTCTGGAAAACGGGTCATGCGGACACAGGGATTTCTATAGGGAGGCTGCGGAACAATGTGTGCATTGGCCGTGCATAGTGGGCTCCCATTGTCTTGTCTTCGCACACATAATAGAGGCTTTGCCAGTGGGGAGGCTAAATGGGGAACAAATGGATGGACAGTAAAGATGATGTCGGCAGAAACTGCAAGAACCTCCTTCTGCTTCTCTTTCCTTCAAAGGCTTGTGCATAGTAATTCCTCTCCATTGTGGTATACGTAGCGTATATATTCATGATATGCTTGCTAAAGAAATGCTGGATGTGGCCAGTGGAGAGGCCTGTACAAGTGCCTTTATACCACCAGCTTCTTGGAGTTTAAACAGTATGGCATCCATGAGTGGGGAGCAAAACACCAACTCTTATGTTAATGAAGATTACAGCGAAGAATGGAGAGGATGAAAGCCCGACTGCTCACCCACTGACAGCAATTCAGGGGATTTTCCCTTGCGACACCAAAGTACTCAACTACAGCTAAGTTTCATCAGAACTTTCTTTACAAACCATTTCAGGGGTTTCACAGCCAGGCTGGAAAAATTTACATGGAGTTAAACCCTTCATGTCAGGCCTCAAACAAATCTAAAAAAGGGCTGTTATTTTTGTGTGAAAGAGCCAGAGATGAAACCACTGAAGCACTGCATAAGAGAAGCTTTACTGAGCTCGTACAAATTCAAAGAGTTGCACAGAAGTCAGATAAAGTTAATTTACCCCAGCTGATAACTTAGATTGTGAAAATTAACACATCTTTTTCTAGCACTTTTAAGCAACATTATATCAATTTGAAGCAAAAGAATTATTTTCTGTTAAATTCTGCGGGATGACTCAAGAAGTCTGCAGAGAGGTGATCAGTTCCCATTCACTTTCAGAGGGCTTTTCCCCCAAGGATTTGAAATGGCAATCAGCAGCAAAAGCAGCTCTTCCATTCCTTTCTCCATCAGTCTCCTCCACAAAATGCAAGCTGTGAGATTTTAAACATTCCTATTGCTACAAGTGGGGAAATGAAAGACACTGCTGAAGTATCACTTTTCAGACTATTCATCAGTCTTCAGTATATTTTTGACCTGGGGAAAAAAACCCACCTGCACTGATTCTTTTTTCCTCCTGACCTTTTGTTTTCATAATGCTTGATATCAAGATCCATTCCAAGATCTAGATCAAGAATTCCTTGAAAACTATAAAAAGCTTTTTCGTATTTACAAAGCTGGGCACCAGCAGCAAGATGCGTGTCCTCACCAGCTCCACCCTGAGCTAATAGCAGCAGAGCGTCTTTACTGCCAGAGGATGCAGTGGTGGCCCTGCGCAGAGCAGGCTCACAGCCTTTGCCTTTGAAGGGATGGATCTGAAAACTGGTTTCATCATGGAGAAATGGAAGATCACAGAGGGGCTGGGTTATCTCTTTCCTCGTGCAAGCCGACCCCTCTGAGGAAGAAGCGAGACTGTGGAGAATCTAACAGCACTGCCAACATGATACCTACTGCGAGCATTAAACCTGTCTTAAACAGAGGAAATTAATACCAAGCACCTCATTTAAATGGAATCTTGTTTGGGACAAAAGCCAGGAATTATAAACATTGGTTTGCTCTGCCCATCACTCACATGACTATGCCTTTTGTTTTTCAGCATGATGAGCAGCAAGGACAGAAAATCAGCCCTAGCTCTGAATTTCCTGGCTTTTGTCAGTTGATGTCACACCCATAACATTATTCAAACGGGAGGTTTTGTGTGTAACAGATAAATGTCGACAAAGCCCTGTCTAATGCCTTTTAGGTTGCTAGGAAACCCGTCTCTGTAGCCACCACAGAGATATCTCCAGCTAGGGCCTTAGATAAGCTCTGACTTGTTTTGATTAGGTGAGCTTTATTGCAGGAAAGACAGCAGCATGCTTGACATCGCAAAAATACGACCTGCTGCAAAAACAGTGGCACAAAGATCATTTATTGCTCATGGTCACGTCCATGGGAGGACACCAAGAATACCTTTCCAGCCCACAAAATCACTTCCCCCCCAGAAAAATCCACACTTCCTAATTAAGATCTCCCATGGTCCCCTAGGACCTGGGGCTGCTGCTGCTAACATCTCTGTGTTAAATGGTACTGTGGTGAAAAGTCATGCTTAGCCTGGCTTAATTTCATGTTTCAGTACAACAGCAGTATTCGTGGTCTAATGGGCCAAACAGATAACTAAGAATTAAATTACCTGCACTCTTCTCCGAGTTCTGTAATTTAATGATTGTACTTAGAAAATGTCTGAATGAGCTACACCTGTGCAGATACTTATGCAACTCTATTAATGGAGGGACATGAGCCTCTCTGCTGTTGCTTGTGGTGACCTGGGGCCTGCTCACGAGTGATGAGGCTCTTCTGCCTTCAGACCCAGTCTGTCTCTGCCTGCTTACGCTACACAGGTACCCTGCCCCTGCCTATGGCATGCCCAACAGACATTTGGTCAAACGGTGGAAATGTCATGCCCTCCTGATAACTTGTTTCTGTCCTTCACCCCCTACTGATAGGAAGTTTTTCCCTTGATCTAAGGTGCAATCCAAGCACCTCACTTCTTGTCTTGTCCATAGCATGTATAACCAACAGGTTTTCCTTTCCTCTCCGCAGTGACCTTCTATGTATTTGAAAAGAAATATCCTTTCTCAGGCAACATTTCTCTAAACAAAACAACCTAAACTTTCTTGGTCCTTCCTCATAAAGCATATTTTTCTGAACCTCTTTAACTCCATTCTGCATTGCCTGTGAAGGCAGGGCAGATATTCTGCAAGCTATAGACAAAAACAATATTGAGGTGAAAGCATCAGTCTGACCACAGGCTTAGTCATGCTGTACCTCTGAGCTATGCAGATTCTGTCCAGGTTGCTGGCAATAGCTTAGGATCACATAATCTACTCTTTAATCAGGAAGGGATGAGGCACACATGCCTGATCATGTATAAGTTTGCCAAGCGATAGTTGTGTCCAGGTGAGGCAGTTGAAATTACATGACAGGGACACTGGGGTTCATGCTGGAGTGTAAGCAGACTCAGGACTTTTTTTAGTTTGGTCTAAGTTTATATTTACATATTTACATTTAATAAAGTGAAATATCCTCATGTGACAGATGCAAGTTACACCAGTCAGAAGAGACAAGCCAGAATAATTGCTAATAGAGTTCGAAAAGGCTGTCCCTAAATTCATGGCCAATTACAGGAAAAGTTTCATTCACGTAGAAAGCGTAATCAGTCTGTAATCATAGCATTGTTAAAGAATTCTCTGCTCATCAATCTCAGGTAAAGCTATTACAGGAGTTAAAATATGATCCAAAGGGTGAAAACAATCAGACTCTTTCCAGCTAATTGGGAAACAAGATTCAGAATAACGAGTTCTGTGCGAGAACTCTGCAGCTGAAGTGTTTCAGTTGGGAGAGCTCAGTACAAACAGGTACTTTCCAAACCATTCAGTATATAGGTTAATATTAACATTAGGCATTGCACATTTAACTCAGCAGTCTAGGAAGCAATGATCTGATATGCTTCTTTGCACCCATGATTAAGCCTTGGGTCTGTGTACTGTGTTGAAATGCACCATTATGTACTGAGACCCTGTTATGGAGGAGACAAAAAGCCTGTTTACGGTGTCTTTGCAGCTCACACCTGGAACACGCCCTGCCCCCCTATACAATTTAATCCGTGTTCCTCAGGAGCATATGAACCATGATCACACCGCAGGGCTCTGGGAACAAACCTAGCACCCTACCAGTCTTCACTGCTCTTTGCACAAGGGGGTGACCATCCCCATGCCTCCCCAGCATCGGAGTCAGAGTGCACCTGCCCCATGCATGGCAGAGGACCACACCAGCATCCTCCTCCTAAGATGACCAAGCCAAATAAATGAGCACAAATGCTGTTGCAAAAACACACTGCCTGCTTCTGCTACGACCACATCTGCTGCCATTGCTTCCTCAGCACACAATGACAATGTCCCACCACAGAAAATCTCACGCACTGGGGCACAGGCAAGGCCAGCTGAAACTGGGGCTATGGATGGCTGCACACAGATGCCTGTTAGAGCTGATTTTGGCCAGATGGTGTTTGTGCACTACTATTGCCCCAATTATATGCCTGGCTCTAAGCTGCCAGCCAAGCTGTGACATAGCAAGTTGTTATATGGAAGTGCTCTCAGGGCCTGGATGTCATTGTTGGCAAACAAGGATGGGAGGCTGCTGGTGGAAAAGGCTGCTTGTGTGTGTGTGTCTGTGCGTGTGAGTGGTACTCAAGGCACAGGGGGAGATGAGTCTCCTTTGTCCCAGCCCCTGAGCTGCCCATCTCTGCTGAAGAATGTCTGAATAAAACAACGTATCTTTCCTAAACATAGTTATACCTAAATATAACTTTTTACTCTCATCTCTCCAGTAAATACAACTTAGACAAGACACCTATCAGAGCTAAGGGCAATGTCAGAGGCATGGCCTCATTCTTGGGGCCGCTTTGCTTATCCTTAGTCTGGCTTTAAACTCCAGTGGTTTACATATCTTGTTAGTGGAAAACAGGGACTCTGTACCAACTGAAAGCATCAGAAATGTTTTATCGATCTGTATATCATCATGATGTTAGCTCAGTTTTTCATAGGCTCTGGTTCCATGAGCAGGTGAAATTCCTTAGCTATGCATTGCTGTCAAGCCACAGTCTTGCCACCCAGCCATGTCCTCACATTTCTATCTCTTTTTGTATTCCTGTTCCTGACCCTTCACTCCCCCCTTCACCTCATGTGCGAGCTTGGACACTCATCAGCCCCATATACGAGCTCATACAGCTCCTAAAGCCAGTAGAAAACTGTGTCTTTTCTTTTTGCTGGGTTAGGTTTCCTCTGGATTAGCAAGTGAATGTAAATCACTGGTGGATCTGACAAGCACCAGAGCTGACACAAGGTAAAAGGCAGGCATGCGCAGCTGGAAACGCAAGAAGTCAGGGGCCAGCAGGACCTCATTCACCAGTGGTGGATGGCCATTAAATCAGCTCACCCCATCTTGCAGGATTATATCTCTCAGTTTTGGCCACACACTGAACAGACGTACTGACAAGAAATAGCCAAGGTGATACTAAGAAATTTCCCCTCCAAAAGTCCAGCATGTACCAAAAAGGATCCTCACAACTCATCATTTTTATATGAAAGTCCATGGTGAAGACAAGAAAACCTTCAGCTCAGTGATGTAATAGGCTCTGCTGTAGTTAAAAGCACTAAAAAACTAACTTACTTTACTGTGTGTCATATATCATCCTCCAAAATAATGTGAACTCCTCAGATTCACAGGAGCACAGAAAATGAAGGTTGTCTATGTACTCTCAGATGTGTTTCCCAGCCTATTTACCAATCACTTCTCTAAAGAGCTCAGACAGCAGAGAGGTCTGTTGTCAAAAAGATCACAGCATTAAGAAGTGATGTACCATGCCCATTGATTTCGTTCTTCCTTCCCTGACCTGAGTATCATAAACATGGCTCAATAACAAGCCAGATACCTTCTGGACAGTTTCTACAGGCCTTAAAAATGGTATCTGACACTGAGTAAATGGCTGCAGTTCAACTAGAATCAGTGAAGAGTTTGCCCGATCTGGAAATGGAGCTGTCCTTGGGGATGCCAGCCAGACCTGTTCGCGTTTGTGAAAGCACATTTAATTTACACACTTGCAGTGTGTCTGCTATTACTTCTGCCATGAGGCTGAACTTTTTAATGAGATTAATGATCCATAGGTCACTGTGATCAGTGATTGATGAGGTTCTCGGCAAAATCAATTTACTGTTTCTTTCTGCCAAGGGTGGCTGCCACTCTGCTGCATCCCAAACTGGGTCACAATTAAGATAACGTAGTTTGATCTGGTTTTCCCTGACCAGACGTTTAAATTCAGTGCCTGCAGTTTGTTGAACACAGTTTTCCGATAACCTCAAGAGAGCCTAATAGTAGCAGCGCATTAACCCACTGATGCTAATTTGCAGGATTAGGTATCAGGATATGCAAATGAATTAAATTAGGCCTTGTTTTCAAAGTAAGATGTCCCTTGAGCTTTATGTGCTTTTGGACATGATTTGATACGTTAACATTTAATTTCTGCCAGGTGTTGTTCACCTTCCTCTGAGGTAAAGAGCTTACGGTGTGACACAGATCTGCCTCCCTCCTTCCTCTGCTGATAAGAAATACAAGATCCAGTTTCTCTCTCCTCTTCCTTCCCCCACTGCTTTCCTCCCACAATGTTTTAAAAATCTGACAGTAATGTGAAAAATAGTTGTTGCAGGGCTCTGTTTTCACTCAGTGACTCCCAGATCACGTTTGCTACCTTGATGTGACAGTGCTGTTGGGAGCTGAACAGCGAAACTGTTTTTACTGCTCTTCCTCACCCTTGTACTACCCTGTGACAGCTGCTTTACCTCGACTCAAACACAAGAACAACTAAGAGGAGATTTTTGCCGGAGTCTTGGACTTGTGCTGATCCTGTCACCTGCTAGGATGGGATTTGGGGATGTTAGTCAACCCAATGTTTGCCCTGTGCAGGCCCTCGGGACAGTTCATAGCTTTGCAGCTCACCATGGTATTTGATTTATGGAGTTTCAAGTGACTGGGGACATAACCACCGCCAATATTTAAGATCTTAGATTTTAAAGGTCAGTAGGGACCACTAGCCTTCATTATATCAGAAGCCAAATAATTTAATCCAGTAAATCCTGTCTCAAATTCCTATCTTGTGGTTGAGCTGGAGCATATATTTTCAGAAGCTGCTCCAAACTCTATTTAGAGATTTCCTTTTAATGAAGTACCCCACTGAGCTCTCTGTGTCCCTGTAACCCTCCCTGTGTGCAGCACCATGTGGCAAGTGCTCACATCTCTGTTCTTACAGTAGAGTTTTGCTTAAAGCATTGCTGACTTTGGTTAGAGCAGCATTATTTACTGAGTGCTGCCAATGTGTTCTGCCTCGCTTAAGTCATGGTTTTATGATGTAAATTAGACAGATAATACCGTCCATAACCCATACTGCATGATCAGATGGCAGACGAAGCTTAGTGAGATAGAGATTTCCTTTTTAATTAAAACTGCAACACTTCTGCGTGGTGGATTAACACTGAAAGGGTCACTGGAGGAAGCAAATTAAAGTAGGATTTCAATGACGAGAAAGTGTCCATTTTAGAGCAATTTAACAGCATACCGACTGTGTCACTTCCCAATGTCTTCCTTTCAAGACTCCTAAGATTATATTATCTTTCATTAACCCTTAAAACTCCTTAAAGAAAGTAAAGTGTCATCCTTGTTTTATTGGTACTGAAAACTGGGTTGTGGAAGGTTAAAATAATAATGAAATCATATTCTTCATCATCATCCTTATTCTTATTCATGTTTTTCATCATCAGTCTTTTTCATGATCTTCATGCTCATGACGAATCTTTGTTTTTGGAAGCACCTAGTACCCAGCACTTCCACCAATTTCTGGGGGAGTCAAGAGGTCTTCAACAGCTTCAGAAATCAAGCCCCAGTAGTTCTTTTTAGGCGAATCATGTTTTTTTTTCCCCTCAGAACTCGTGCACTCAGCAGTTAAGCTGCCATATGCACATAGAGCTGTAATTCCCACAATACCAAGTCATGCTGTCCAGCTTGTCTCAGAGGACTGTCACTAACCAGTGCTGCCACAGATGTCCTACTCGCACCGAGACATATAGGCTTTTCAATGAAAAGCAGCCTAGAATATTTTCCTTTCCCCAAGCTATCCCAAGCTACAAATTCTTGAATGAGACTGATGTGAGCCCACCTTCACAGCAGCCTCAAGATGAATTTCTCCCTGTCAGGCTGTCGCTGATGTTCAGCTGACATCTGTTAACAAAGCCAAGTGTAATGGATGGTTAACTTCAAATCTAAAACTTGCACATGAATTCTTTTGCTAAATACGCTGCAATTAGACATAAGCTGAGTAAGGCGGAAACTGCAGTATTGTATCACTAAGAAACATGCAGGGAGAAGAAATCTGAGCCATCATTGTTCTTTCAAAAAAAGAAAAAAAAAAAGCAGCTGAGATATTTCCCCTTGTATTCCTCAGGTATGCAAGAAATCCTGAATCAGCTACTCACAAAGAACAAAATTATTATAATTAAATTTCCACATGCATATTTAGGGCAGTAGATTTGAAACGCCTAAAAATTCTTAAGCAAATATCAGCTTTCTTCCAGAGAAAACTGTCTGTTGAAAACAACAAATCCAATGCGGTTACAGACATTACAAAACAGACCAGCTATTTGAAATTAAACCTCAATAAATGATTTTAATAATCAAATACTTCTGTGCTGGCACAAAAAAAAAAGAAAAGCAAGAAAAGCATAAACTTTCAGATGGGATTATTAAGAGGCGAGGGAAATGAACTGAATTCATCACCTACAATTTCCTACAGAAGTGACTTCATCCTGCTTAAGCTTCTATATGAGACAAGCTATAGGAAAACCAGAAAGCCTCTAATTCTCAGGCTGCAAGCACCTTGAAAGGGGACTGAATTTACTTTGAATATTTCAATAGCACTACAGCATTCTCAACCTTACAGAGGGCCTCTGGGCAGACAAGGTTAGTTTATAACAGTAGTAAATAAAATCATGCTTACCCCATCAAGTACCTCAAAGGAAATTAATTTTTTGTTTTATAGAATGACTTGAATAAAAACCACATTAAGCAGTGTAGATCACACTCAAGACTAGTAGTACAAGCAATGCTAGCTACCCAGACATAGGAGTCAGAAAGAGAGCCCTAAATGTGCAAATTTTGCCCCCAGCCCTCCTCATATCCCCTGTTACAGAAATGGAGAAGATTGCAGATGTGGGCAGGCTGGGGGAGGACCCAAGCCTCCACCTGCGATTACCTACCCCCAGCATTTTCTGCCAGTAAACTCTGCAATGCAGCAGCGAGTGCTCTGCACTTGGGTAAGTGTTTGCTTGTCTCTCGACGTCGGTGCCAGTGAACGTGTGCAGGCAGCAGGGAGCTTTAATAAAGCAACTCTGCAGTAGACTGCAGAGCAGGCTGATTAACAGTGGTACTGGGGAGCATAGCAAAGCTCTCTGCCTCCCCTCCTCCACCCAGCCTTAAACCTGATAGATCAAAGCTTTAACCAGCATCAGGTGGTTAAAACACAGTTCATTAACTCATGGTGCTTTCTCTCTGCTCTCTGTAGAAAGGCTGCAGGAGCTGCTTATGATGATCACATACTGAATGTGTTTACTGGAGTTCAAAACAGCTTGTCTCCCTCATGCCAAGCCCGCCCTTTAAAATGATATTAATTAAGCAAGCAGCTTTAATACAACAGGCAAATGGCATGTAATCAGTCATTATAGCAGCAGGCGAGGACATGGTTTCCCAGAGATGTGGGTGAGAAGGGGACAAAAGCAAGACCTTTTCTTCCCCATGTAGCTTTGCTCGGGGCTCTGACCTACCCTGCTCCCCCTCCCTCTTCTCCCAGGTGCCATGGGGGGTCTTCGCCTTGCACCAAGGTCTCCAGATTCAGGGGGAGACAAACAGTTTCCCTTCTGTTTCTGTAACAAAGCAGCTGGGGTAGGATATATTGCCCCAGCGCAGATTTCAGACCAAGGGAAGGCAGGGTGATGCAGTGACAGCAGGGTGAAAAGTCACCGTCACTCCAACGGCCCTCATGGATCAAAGGGAGGGGCAGCCAGTGGGGCTCAGCTCCTCCAGGTGGGAGCAAGCACAGCCAGGGAGGCGATGCTGGCAGGCAGGGCAGCGAGGGACAGCCGCCAGTACATAGCAGGGGTCAAGGCGGCCCCAGCACGAGGAAATGCTCCTCATGTAGAGAGTACCCAAAAAGTATAATCACCCAGCTGTAAGCTGTGTACCAGAATGAGATGGAAACAATTAATAAATTGTCCCAACTCCTGTCCCCACACTCCCACTCAGCGTATTTGCTTTTTTTCCCTTCTGTCTTTGCTCCTGCCCTCCTACATGAAAAAAGCAAAGTTGTTTGTTTATCTTCCTCTCAGTCCTTTAAAATGCCTTATAAAACCATTACCCAGGCTTCTGGGCCAAAACCCCGTTTTACAGCTGTAGAAAACGCATCTGAAAGAGCCAGAGTGACTCAGTGGGGATTTTATAACCAGCCCACAACAGAACTGCCTTTCAGTATCCATTTTCTTTGGCTCCTAAAATGAACCTTCTTCCACTCCACCAGCACCAGAACTTTCTGCCAGATTCAGTTACCTATCACATTGAACTTGCTATCTTTAGACATTTGGCTGTGTATTTATTCTCTGTTCTTCAAAGTTCTGGGTGTTGCGGGATGGAAAGCTGAGCGTACACTATTGTTCACTTCAGCTTTGTGCTGGTGAAAGAACAAGCACAAAGGAGGTAGAGGAGAGGAGAAAAGGGAGCACTTTTTTGTATAAAAGGCTCTGAAATCCCATATGGAAAAACTCTATAGAAGTGAATGAATGTGGTTCTAAAAGCCTACTGAATTTAAGAAAGAATTATCTCCTTCCCACGTGGTTTTCAATGCCATATAGACTGGTATAGTGTTCAAGCACTCAGAGAAAAGAGATCAGTCTCTTTTCAATGCTATGGATTTATCTATAAAAAACTATTGCTTTCATTTCTGCTAAGTACTTTATGGAAAAGGCCTAGGGAGAAGGATGAAAAGATAACTAGGAAAACAATTTTGGTTGGTTTGGATTATGAAGTGGTTGCAGAATAGCAAATATTACTATTGCTTTCTTCTCCTGATTCTCAACGGCGTTATATTTGTCTGTTTTGTGTATAGGCTTTTCTGTGGCAATTGCCACTACAGCATTGGGCAGGGAGTTTTTAAAATAGTGTGAATGCTTGCCTAGGTATTTTTTGATATGAGTGGCTTGCCTGAATACTTATCTTCACTACACATGGAGGAGGCTGTGCTCAGAGGAAGGCAAAGTGAGTCTTCATGATCATTTATCTGGCTGGATGAAAGAACAGGAGCAAGTGAAGCAGTGGAATGTATCATATCCTCTAAAACCTCTTAGGAGAGGGAGAGGACTGCAGAAGGCAAACAGAAGGCCTTTTCCAAGTAGCTGCTGCAGGAATCACAGGCTGCCAGGCTGCCAGCTAGGGCCACAGCTCTGCCAGATGTGTGGTGATATGAGCACAATGAAATTCAACATGGCATTCAGGTAAACTAATTTCTCCACACAAAATTCAGCAAAACTGTTCCCAAATCCTCCTGCACATATGTGCACGTGCGTAGGTATGTTACATAAAAGCAGTGTTTACCCTCGAAGCCCAGAGGAAGCATTAAATGACTGTGTGCACTGATGATGATGGACACTAGAATGCCCCAAGGTAGATTTTCTATAATAAATTTATGTCAGTTTTTATATGCTACAACATTTGGGCCCAAAATTGGAGCTAGCAATCTAATAAGACAGCTTGGTTATCAGCAGTCACTCCAATGTCTTGACCCTGATAATCTCTCTTTTTTAGATGATAAAAGCCTTGGCCTGCTCACTTACAGGCTGTTCATTTCAGCTACCCCCAAGTCATGCGATCTTGTTGGCAGGCAAGAAGTCAGTGCTGAGAATCCTGGGTACCAGTCCTCAGTTATAAAAAATTCCCTGCTGGTGTTGAGCAGATTGTCTGTCAGTCAACATGTGTCATTTTCTCTGTCCCAGTGAGAGGTCCTTTGGCTGTTGGCATGTGTGTGATGGGACATGTAGGCCCATCCCTCCAGGGAAGCCCTTGTGTCATGGCGACAGGCAGATACGTCGGAGCTGCCGGGCCCTTTCCTGGGAGGACATCTGGGCTGCAAAAGGCCACCAAGAGAAAAGAGAAGGTTTTTTGGTCCCTGGCTCTCACCTTGCCCACTCGGGGAAGGCTGGGAGCAACCAGCCTTTCATGTCCCCAGACCTTTGCTTATCCAGCCATAAAGCAAGGATAGCAATCATTCCCACTGAGGCCAGGAAACTTTGGTTAGTAATGTATATGAAATGCCATGACTGAAAGGCTGTGCAGAAGGGCAGTGTTTTAATTAATTACTATTGATCCTCTAAATGTGTGGAGGAAAAGGGCTGCTGCGGGGAGCTCAGTGGCACGTTGGTGGGTTACGAGACCCTCCTGTGCCCCTTTGCTCCTGTGTGTGCCGGGACAGCTGCTCCCATGCACCATGTCATTGCACAGCATCCTGAACTCACCAAGAAACTGTAAAGTGAAGTAACATATGGAATCATTTGCAGCTTCTCACCACTTGGATGGCATTTTTCCACATGCTTGTATGTTGTATCCATCTTATTCTGGGCCTCAGGGCTGACAGAGATGCAGACTGATGGATAGGGCTGAGTCCATCCCTGAGCAGTGGGGCCAGGCTTGCGTCACAGATTTGCATGGCACCGAGAGCAATGGCTCCTGCCATGGGTTACCTCAACAGGCAAAGCCACGAGGCTGAGAAGTGATGGTAATAACACTGCAACACATGAGTTACAGCACCTTGAGCTTTACATATAGGGCTCTTCCCATGGATTTCACTGGGTTTTGAGTCAGCTCCCAAACACAGCTGCTGCTTTCAGGCTGTCACAGCTCTCCCAATGGCTTTCAGCTCTCTTCCAGCAATGGCGGCGAGCAAAACACTTGCAGCTCTTCCTGTTCCTGGGCTCATTTCAGTACTGCTGTGGAGGCTGCCCAAATCTGCAGTGAGTTCAATTAAGTGCGATTAGGACTCCATCTCGAGCATCATCATCAACACTGTGAGTGCCCAACATGCCTGGACTTCAATGAGTCAGTGCTGGTTTTAATTAATTATGAATATTTGAAGTTTTTAATTAACTACATTCATTTTGCTGTTCCATTTCTTAAAGAGAAATTCTGAGTGAAAGTTTCTGGACTCTTTCCTGCACCAGCTTTCCCATCTACAGGAACAAGCAGCTGCACCATCCTTACGGGATGGGTTCATGGGTTTATGTTCTGGCTCTAGCCAAGGCAGGCGTACTGGTATCCGTCGCTTCGGTATTAGCCTCTTTCTTACCTTGACAGGTTTTACAAAAGACATTGACAGAGCATTTGCTACCTCCTTTCATGTAGTCTGATGGAGCTGCTGTGTGTCGCAGTATGAGCTTCTCTTCCCACGTCTTTGCCCCGCTGATGTTTTGCTCTCTGCCTCCAAAGGCAGAGGTTTTATTCTAAGCATGCGTGTGATTGTCTCATTCTTGGCAAACTCCAAAGGATGTCTGCGTATCTCATCATACAACTTGACACAATATCCTTCCCAGATGGTCCAGATACTGTTCTTTTTCATTAACATGTTTCTCAGTACTGCCAGAGCCCAATAGAGTTGTATGAACAGTGGCTAGAGAGTGCAAAAGGCAATAATGAGATTTTACATGCGCCTTTATGGTATGGAAGAGCTTTATGTATCATCTCTCCGTGCATCATTCCCACTCAGTTTGCGGCTGGCGAACATGTCCTGTCTGACTCCTGCATCAGCCACACTGTGTCTTGATTTCCACTTTTATCAATCTCCTACCATTTTAACTCCGGCAGCCTTTGAAATCAGGAGGCCACGGGAACAATAGGCTGAATTTATACTGCCATTTCCATCTTCATAGCAATTTTCAAACAAGAGTGAATCAGTCTTTAATGTTCCCTTATGTAGGACATAACTAAAGACTGCGAGCCTGATCTTATGGACTGAACTCAGAAAACCTGAGGGACTTGCTGAAGCTGCAAGAAAAAAAATGGCCCAAACTGCAGAAAGAGCAGATGAGTTTGCAGTGCCCTGTACTACTGAATTTTTACATCCAAATCATGTTCCCAGACAATATCTTTAAACTACTAGGCAGCTTGTTTTCTGTCTGTGTCCTATATTACATCACTAACAGCAGTGCCAGAACTTTCACTGCCACCTCACTGTGTCAATGGTATTCATTGATGTAACATATTCTTTCAGTGGAAAGGGAAATTAATTATTGGAAGTTATAGGGCGTGTGATGACCCAGTGCCTGGCAATGCTGAATGTGTTGGTGGAGTGTGGGGTGTACTCAAGACTGTACACAGGGAAAGGTCTTTGACTGGAAAATGATTCCTCAGACATTGGGAACACACTCCCTCTCTCTCCCATCATTACAAAATGCTACCAAGTGGTTTCCCTGTGCTGTTGAACCTGCTGCTTCCCTCTCCCGTGTCTCTATCCTTCTGTTAATATAGCTGTACGATTTGCACTTTCATCACTGAACCACAACATATCCTGATTGCAGTCTAATATTAGTAGGTAGCTTTCTCATTTTGCAGACCTGGTTGCATCTGCACCTTAGAAATTAATCTGGAGTTTGGATTATTCTCTCCAATCTCTGCCCACAGAATATTTCTTTGTGGGATAATAATCCGCTTCGCTCTTTAGGAATAGACACAGACTGAGAATAAGTTATTTATATTGTATATTACCAAGCTGAATCTGCTGTGCTATGGTAGTGGTCCTGAAATTTTGGTTAAGATGGGAATGTGATAATATAAGAAATCAGACTGATTAAAAAAAAGGTTAACGGATGTGAAGGGTCACTGAAAGTTCTGGAAGGAAAATATAGTTTAAAGTCCAGGAAAACATAGAAGGAGCCTACTGACCACAATCCCAGCTCTGACACCAATATGCTCCCTGAACTTGGATAAAGCTGTTGTTATGCTGTGCCATAATAATCTTCCGAAAAAATGGTTAATTTTTCTAAGGTTCAAAGGTGGATTGTGAGATGGAATTATTAACCATGTAGAGTGTTCTTACCATGTAAAACAAGCAGTAGATGATTGAAAAAGAAAGAAAAAGTTAGATTTTAGGTCACTGAGAATCCCGACAAAACCAAAAAAGTCTCCTCAAAGGAACTAGAGCAGGCAGAGGTTTTTTAACACAGACTCTGCCTTTAGCTTGCACTTGGAGGCAAGAAGGACCTATATAGAAGAATGCAATGGCCTCTCCCTGACCCCCTGAGTATTTCCTGGATATTCCCAGAAGATGGAGGGTCAGGAAGAGCTGACAACATCCAGAAAGTGCAGGTGCATCTTATGTCCTGGCACAAGTGGAAATAGTCTGTGAAGGGCTCTGTCAACATGGTTTTTCCTCAACGGATGTGACCCTGTATTTTCACTTGGGCTAAGGGAATCATTCTAGAAAAAGACAGGGAATTTAACAAACGCTCCAGGACAAAGCTACCTAATTTCCTGGAAAATAATGAATCCCTACAGTCATGCTTCTCTTTCATTCTTTTCATTAGAGTCCATACCTATGGTCTACCTCACTTCAGTTTATTAAAGATCAGAGACCTTGTTTTGACTTCAAAGTCAGTGATATTAAAAAGACCCTATGCTGTCAGCAAATCCTAAAAGAATAGTATAGTTTTTCTCCATTTAAGTTTTCACTTGCCTTTATTATTTTTCCTATTTCCCATCAAAAATGTGGGAGGCAGCAATGCCTTTGGACTATTGCCCTATATCCTTTAATTCTGCCTTTTTCTTTCCTTTCTGGCCCATTCTGGAACAGGAAAACAATGTGGGTGGCAGAAGGGCAGCTTCCACCACTTCATTAAAGCAGCTTTTTTTTTTTTAATTGAAATGTCTTGTGGATACTTTTTACACCATTCTTAACAGCATTTGGCTATTATTATTTTAGATTTAAATCCATGGACTTTTGATTTAATACATTAAGCACATCTAAGTCCCCATATACATGTTATTGCTATTCTCTCAGTACCTGAGTAATACATATCTACATCAATAATGTTCTAATGATACATTGTTCTAATATATCACCAAAAAGTTAGTGGTCACATGATAGATTAGTGCCATACATCACTATAGTGAGGCATTTTTTATGATGTACTGCCCAAACAATGTCATTGGAAAGGAAGAAGAGACACAAGAAGTGGTAGATTTTAGTTTACTACATTTTTAAAAACAATTCTAATATTCTTAATGCAGTAACAGCTGACCTAGTCTGAAGTGGAAGAGAAATTATATTAAAAGAGAGGTCTGAAGAAGATATCTGAAGTGCAATCCAGTGGGTCAGAAGGCATCACACAGACTCTGAAGATATGTTCTGTATCTATTTGCATCAGTGGACAGAAGAGAAAGTAAACAAGTGGAAGGGGGAACCTAATTTTTTTTTTCAAAATGGATGTACCTCTTATTGGAGAGTTGGGAATTTCGCTCCAGGCAGGTTGCCTTTGTAGTACAAACAACAGCTGATTTCAGCTGTGAAACATTC
Organism: Apaloderma vittatum; assembly: GCF_000703405.1. Lineage (NCBI taxonomy): Eukaryota > Metazoa > Chordata > Aves > Trogoniformes > Trogonidae > Apaloderma > Apaloderma vittatum. Next base: position 31,226 of record NW_009719178.1, on the reverse strand, counting down.
CCTCGCTGGAGCTGGGAGTGAAAGAAGGCATCATTTTTGCTGAGGTATATCTATCTTTGCACTTTTTTTTTTTTTTTTTTTTGCAGTCAGGTTACATTGGTCCACTAGAAAAGAAAAAGGTTCAACAGGAATATGGTTTTGTTGGTGAGGCATAATTTCAGGCTAAATGTTGGCTAATTAAGAAAGGTTGATGTTTGGGGGTAAAGGTCTCACCAAAATTCAGTTGCCTTGATCAAGCTTTACTGCTGTTTGCCTTGGCATGGCCAACTGTGTCCCAATAGACATGCTTGGTTTTTAGGGAGAAAGAGTTACGGAGCATCCAGCTTTAATTCACGAACAGTTGTGCTGCACGACTCAAACCTATGTTTTTGCAGACTATTTGTTTAACCTTTGCTGGAGCAGAGGGACATTTGATTGCAGAACTGCACCCTACCTATGCTCTTGCAGACACTAGGCAGGTGTAGCATATACAACTCATCAGTTGGACCAGCACCCTGCCGCCTAGAAGGAGTAGGATTTCATGTGTGCTGGCAGCCTGTGCAAAGATGGTGTTTCAAGATGACTGCTGAAGACTCTGGTAGAGAAAGAATCTGTTTTGGGGAAGCAAGAAAGTAAAGTGGAAGAAGGAGACAAAAGCAAGTGAGCTGAGCATCAAGCTGGTGAGGGCAGCGGCGGAGTGAGCCATTCCTAATCATATGACAAGCAGGACTTCTGAAAACTGTCATGACCAAAGAATTTCTTTCATCCCATGGCTGCATATACCCCAGCGCTTCAAATGAAGATGTTGCAAGACAAGAAATCACACAAGCAAAAACACAAAGCTAGTGTGCAAAAAGCTGCACATGAAATATGAAGTGCATTGAGTTGTCTGATCACGCTTTTGCTATATATGCCCTTCCACTGACATCAGCTGAAACACAGACTGAATAATAAGGAAAAAAGTAGAATTATTGGTATTAAAGAACAAAATCTCTGTTCAATGTTAATATCCAGTTATGTAGTTAATGTGTATCTAACGGAGAAAAAAAAATTAAGTAGATATTGTACTCCAGGCAGAAAATATTAGACTTTAATTAAATGAAGTAAACATCTCATTACATGTCTATTTTTACAGACACTAATGAACATTATTGCTGAAGGGGCAAAGGAAATAAGACAATGAATAAGGCAAAATGTATTTCTTAATAATTTTGAGTAGTAAACATTTCCTGTGATCTAACAAGGTATAATAAGGAATCCTACTATATTAAAATATTTTTAAGGATGTAAGAAAACTGACCTCTTATCAGCTCATCTAGAAATTAGACCACACATTTCCGCTTGGCTTTTTAAAAACTCCTACTCTGATTATAATGCACCATTGGAGGAGATAGCGTTATTTATTTTGGGATATTTCACACTAGGAGAGCAGAAGCTCTCGACTGCAAGGCAACACTGAAAAAGGTATAAAGAAATTCGAGCAATAAAGACCTTAGTTTCAGAAGTTTTCTTTAGCCTTTGCTTACTCTTCTCTGGCAGAGTAGCCTACTTTTTATCCTACCTCTTCCCTCAGGTTGCATGGTGAGATTTGTACTTGTCGTGTTCCCCTTTACCTGCAAAATTCAGGGCACACAGAGGTTTTGCCCAAATCCTGCCTGGTACCGTGCTGGGCCTCACAAGGTGCTGTGTTTTCCCCATCCATCGTGGGATGGGGCTTATCCCTCCTCACATGTGGTACCTCCAACCCAACTTTCAGAAGGGCTGTACTCCCTACCCAGGCTCTCTCCTGTCTCTTCCTCCTTTCCTGGGTTCCCTTTCCCACCCAGCCAGCTGTTTTCATGACATGCCACCAGACGAGGAAGGTCCCCGAAGCCGCCAGGCGTGAAGTGTATGTCTGGACCAGAATGGGGCTGTTTCATGGCTACTGGGATCTTCTATTCTGCACCATCAGTTTTCAGCTTTACTCTGCTCCTCATTTTAGGGAAATGGCCTTTAACCTCTCTGTATGTTTCACACATCATAGCCAGCACTGTTCTTCTGTGGTTTTAGAGTTTCCAAGGCATTGGCGAGTTGTCTGCAAGCCTGAAGAGCCCCAGGAGCTGTGTGTACCCTGGTGCCCTGCTGCAGGCAGTTCTCCTCTCCCTGTCATGCTGCAGCACCGCCAGCTTCAGTGCCAGGTTTGGATCAGCCACAGCACCTCTGTACAGGAGGAGGTACAGCTTTGTACGTACATCTCACATCACTCCTTCATCAGAGCTCACCTATATGCTTGCTGGTTATTTACAGGAGACTGTCTTTCTGCTATGCCCGTTTTTGTTTTTCTCTGAAGCGTCAGACATAAGGCGTTGCTGGAGACAAGATGCCCAGTGTGGGTGATGAAACCCGCTTTGCTTCTGCTCTGGAAGTCAAGATCAGTCATGGCTTATGGTCCTGCGGGCCAGATGGTTAGCAGGGCTGTTGAATTCATTTCTTGATCTTTCTGTGCATAAATCCAGCAAAATTCTTTTACCTTCCTACAGCTGCCACATGTGCCTAACAGTTTGATCTTTCGCATTTTAAATATTTATTCAGTATTTAATTTAAACCCTAGAGACTAATACTGGCACTTTAACTTAGCCCTCAACTAGTTTGACTGAATCATCTCTATCAGAACTCAGCGATCTTCAACAAATTGGCTTTGTATACCGGTGGGGTACAATTCTTTTTCTATTTGTATTTTGGGGGTATTTTGGAAAGAGCTACTGGTGATTTTTTTAAGTATTACAAGGCATTAAACTGTTGTTTCTCTCTTTTAAATTATAGATGGTCTCCATAGAGACACTGAAGTTCTACATTGCTCTCTTGAATTGCCTGAAGAAGTGGCACTTGGAATTACATTTGGAACAATGCTAATTAGCCAATGCTGAATTTTAAACAAGCTTTACAGCAAGGTTTTTGTCTGATAGGGCCAGCAACCAGCAATTGACTGACCAAACTGACAAAGCAGAATTACAGACAACATGCTATTTAATTATTCATTAGACATTTTAGAGGGTTAACTACAATAGGCACCATCCCCTTTCTGAGGAATCACCGAGCCAAGCATAAGTGCCTTAGAAATCCAGCATGATAAACAATCGGACAGAATCAGCAAAATGAAATCTGCTTCCCAAATTGCAGATTCATTGAGGAGGAGAGAGGCAGAAAAAAACCTCTGCAACCATTTGATGAGAACGCCCCAGTGCACGTATGGAATAGAAATAGCTTGTCAAAAGCCCATCCAGCAGACAGCTACCATAAGAGGGTTTTGGTGAAGGGAACCATTGCTGAACTGGGAGGAAAGAAAATGCAACCCCAGTCTAGAATTAGGCCTGAACAGTGCTAGGCAAAGGAAGATGGAGCGGAGCTCCCCACGGCCCCTGAACCTGCTGTTTCTGCCCAGAACCATGGGTATCTCTGACTCCTTGTGTGCGGTGCACAGGTCCCCCAGCTCCCCGCTCGACACCCCTGCATGCCCAACCTTCTGCACATGGAGGGTCTTCAAGGGTTGGCTGGGAGGTAAAACCAGGCAGATATTTGGACCACAGCAGAGGTCAGAAACCTCCAATAGCTGAACACTAAAGCCGGCTGTTGGTGGTAGAACACATTAACTTGGCAGAATGCATGTAAGGAGAAAAAGAAAGCTTTGCAGAAGACTTTTATATCATCTAAGACATTGTCACTTGCAGAATAAGTTATGGACGAAGGAAATGATAGCATGAAAGGGGAAGGTTTGTGGATCCATGCAGAAACCACAAAGTCTGTGGAAATATCTTGGATAGATGCTTACCTAAGCTCAGGAAGTGGAGACTGGAAAACACGCGTTTATTCCACTGTTTGGTTTTGATCTATGTATTTCTGGTGCTAGCTAAAGCAAAGGCTGAATCTGGTCCAGCAAAGCCAATGAATGAAGACCATGTTCTGCCTTTTCAAAGCCAAAGGAAACTGAAGAGGAAATATAGCTCATTTGTGGAGACCCAAACGCTGCACGCAAATCCCCATGAGCAGCACTGCCAGGACTGCTTCAGGTGGTACCCAGGTGACTGTTGTTATCTGTGTTTAGATGCATCACAGACCAGGTGAATAATTTTGGGCCACACTTTGTGCCAAGATTTATACTTGGAAGAGGACAGACAGACTGCTGGCATGCTGTGACCTTTCTCTGGAAGGTCAGGGTAGTAGTGATCGCCGACATTGCAGGCAAGAAGCTCAGTCAGCACAGTTTTAAGTGTACATTGGTAAAACTGATGTTTGCAGAGAGCACTGATCCTTAAAGGGAAAACTAATTTTAAAGAAAACCAAAGTGATAGTTCAGTTTTGGTAGTAACATAGTACAACCTCTTACTATCCTGTATCAGTCTTGGTTGTGGATTTGCTACTGAAGTGGAAAACAATGAGAGATCCTGTGATTATGTCTGATTTGTGGAGCTAAACCTTCTTCCCTTAGTGTGTTCACTGCTCCCGTAACTCTCTCAAACGTTTCCGATGCACTAGACCTGGCGTCACTGTTAACGATGGGTTCAGGAACTAAAAAATCAGCAAATCAGTAAACCAGACTTCACCTCACATGCATCTGTCTGTCAGCCCTCCAGTATGGATGGAGTACCCACGGATGCCATTTGACAGCACAACAGGCATTTACCCACCGCCCAAAACAGGACAACTTAAAAACAGTGCATGCTCCCTTGACTGGGATGATGCATTATGCATCAGTTATTTGTGTAAGGGCATTATGTTTTTTGAGATAAGACAAATGAGTGAGTAGGATGAAATCTACACAATTAAATGGAATCAAATGTGACTGGTAATGCCATTCACAGCTATGGTGATACTTCACCATCCTTTTTATAGTGTAGCTACCTACATACAAGCTAAAACTCAACTTAGTAAAATAAAATCTATCTATCTAAAGTGGTTCATAATCTGTAGTCAGTTATTTTCCTACTACCACTTTTTCATATCAGCAGTCACTGTACTTGCCACAAGCATTTGAACGATCTGTCGTAGGAGAGGCTTGCCCTGCAAACAGCCTCTGCACACTGCAGTTCTGATAAATAATACCTGTATCAAACCTGACTACAAGAATGATCTCATCCTGTGTATTTTTTTCCATGCAGTGACTGCATGTCCCAAAGCACATGGAAAGGCTCATGTAAGGATACAATTACTTCTCTTTTACTTTCAGCATTCATGTTTTATTCTTGCCAGTTTTGTCAGCAACATAAAAAAGCTGGGTGCTGAAGCCTGCAGACTTCTTGGTCTCTTCTGGCACTGAATCCCACACACAGAGAGCAATTGGTCCCCTGTCATGTGTCCACTGAACACAGCACTGTAGGAGTGTATATAAGGGAAAGTCAGAAATAGGACCTTTAATTTGACAAATGGGAAGCACAGAGATGCTGGGTTAATGCTGTTGCTGGTTAAGACAGCTACTCTCAGCAACATGCAGGCACATCAGCTGAGCTCAGCACAGTTATATAGGTTTGAGTGAGTGTTAGCCACCAAAGGGTTCATAAATGATCACACAAAGAAATTAAAAAAAAAAAAAAACAAACTAGTTTTTACCCATACATTTCTCTCTCCATTTGTATGGTGTCAGCTATATAAATTCCCACTTCTCCATTATGTGATTGCTTTCTAAACTAGGGTAAGATCCTGCCTCGTGGATATCATCCGCAGGTGGATTTGCCCTGCTTGCATGAAAAGGTAGTCAGACACTTTGTAATCACCCCAAGTCCCCAGACTACCAATGCTACCTCACAGCCTGAGATGCTCGTGTAGAAAAAGAAAGAGGCCACGTGAAAGAAGGCATTGGCACGCTGCTCCAGGACCACTTGCCGAGTCTGTGCTGCACTCACTTCAGAGCAGCCTTGTTTGAGGTTATGCAGCCTTAGGGCAGGTGTCAGCAAAACAGCCCTGGTCCACGTGAAACAGGGGAAGGGCAGAAGGTCTGGAGGAGGTGATCCCAGGTGGCTGAGAGGGCAAGCATGTGTCGGGTGTGCCACAGCCAGAAACAAGGGCTCTCACAAGCTCTGCGGATTTTAAGGGTGTAAAACCCCACATAGCCTCAGATCCCTCCTCTAATATTTCCCAGACTAGGAAAGGAGGGATCCGAGGTTGGACCACCTGACTGAATGAAATGAACAAAAGTGAGAATGAATTTTTTATTAAATAGTTGTATTCCCTTTAATGTGTTTTACCATTACCTAGGAACAAATTAGCAATTACTTCAAATCTGATATCCTAAGAATACACCTCTGGAACTGACCTGATTGCATGGGTTCTGGCTGTACGTCAGTCTGCATGTGAGTTTGAGCAGTTCGGTCTATGTCCAAAAGTAATTAGAATACAAACAGTGCTTCTTGTTTTATAAGAATGGCTCTAATTGCTGAAATAAACAGAAATAAGAAAAAAAAAAGCAAGCAAATGAATTTTTAACTACAATATAGCCATTTAGACATTTCCATATTTATTATTGTAGTGCCCTATCACTTGGACCTATTGTTTCAATATATATATAGTTCCAAAAACTATGAAACAACAGTACTTTCTACCAAAAGTTTTGTTATAACACATTAGCAAGAGAGCTCACTTTTTCAGGACTAAAGATGTCTCCTTAGACTAATGTTCTCCTTCTGTATTTTCTGATTTTTTGTTGATTTCTCCATGAAGCCAGAATATCACAACGCTGCAGGCTTTTATGTTTCATTTTCTAGCTTTCTAAAGGAAACAAGAAAAATAAAAAGGTAATTTAATGCACCCCACAATTGCTATTTAGGCATTACATCATCAGAAAGGCTGTCACTAAGTGGTCCCAATGACAAGATAGCATTACCTAGCAACTGCAGAGCAGTCATTAACCCTTTTGTGAGCACCATATCCACCACTGAAGCTGGAAATATGTTGCAGCAAACATGCATATGCCTGAGTGTCTGAAAAAAAGCCAACAACCCTTCTTCCATCTTGTGATTCTTGTGATTATGGTGTGAACATTTTGCTCTGTAATTCTGAAAAGATGCCAAATTCAGTTCTGTGAAGGAACATATGAGGACCAAACGGCAGTGAAGGCAGCTTCTAAGAAAGAAGGGAAGCGCGATGAATCACACTAGTGCTATGTGTGCAGACGCAGGGTGAGACAGGTTTTTTTCTCTAGCCTGAAGAAGGATGACTAGCTAAAATATTACGAAGAATCTCAGGAGGTTTACAGTTATTATTTGTAGGGCTCGTAGGTCTTTGCAGCCCTCCAGAACATCATCCAATGTTTTAGGGAAGATCTTATTTTAATCCTCTATTCTGCATAGCAGAATACAGTTAGCTGTAAGCCTTAAATTTAAGTAAGATTTATGTGAAGAAAAGATTAAATCTGAACTCTGCTGTGATTTACATGGGAAAGGGCAGGTCCTGAGGGATAAAGAACCTGTGGGGCACCTCCCAGGCCCATGCCCTCTCCTGACAAACACTACCAGCCTCAGGGTTTGTGCACCTCCCAGGAAACTTCTGGGATTGCTCTTTCTGCAGGGCTGAAATCTGCAATTCACATGGAGAAACAGAGCAAAGACCTTGAGTGCAGCTGCAGATCATACAGCCACACACCAGGAAACCGGCAGCAGAAGCAAGTGCTGCAGGCAGGAGGAATCTGGAAGAGGCACCAAGAACCTCATCTGCATGCTAATGACTTGACTGGCTGCCAGAAGGGCAGCATCTCCGTGGACTACTATCTTCATAAAGACCTGTCTTCAGTTTCAAGAGCATGTCATCTTTTCCTGTTGCAATCTTGCACACAACGTTCATGTCCAGAAGGAGATTGCCAGACACGGAGAGAGCTCAACTCCCTGTGATTTCTGCATGAATAGAGTGGAGAAAAAAGGTGTGCATCACCCTGTTTCCCTCTCTGTACTAGGCAGGTTTCCAGGCCCTCAGAAAGACTTCCACAGTGATGTGAGTAGGCACTGTCTATCTTTAAACACTGCCTTTTATTTTGTTTGAATAAAAATGTGTAGTAGCAAATGCAACAGACCAATTCGTAGGTCTTTTCTTAAATTGCATGGCTTGCGGTAGCCATGAAAGCAAGCAAGCCAGGAGATTAAATAAGTGTGAGGAGAGAAAGAAAAACACAGAAAAACGCAGCAAGGAGAGCACAGTGTTTTCTTTTCAAGTCCAACAGAGATGGTCTAGACAAACATCACTCTAATTGGAGCAATTCTTCAGTATTTTATTCCAAATAAATAAACTGTCCAACTTTATTATATATGATGTTGCATACTTATTCCAATGATCTTTAACTGAGTACTGGGACTGCACCAGTTTTTGTCTTTCCATTCCAGATGACTAAAACAAGCTTTGTAAAATCCCCCTAGAAAAATACGATGTCCCACTAAATCGCTACTTCGATATGATTATATAAAGAATGACTTTGATTACTCTGTTACTTTGTCATAAGCAATAATAAAGCAGAGCAATAACTAGCCAGCAGGAAAGAGGGAGCATTTTCAGCAAGAGTGCAGGGAAGCAGATAGGATCTAATTTGTGTTCTGCAAAGGCTCAGTCTAGCCAGAAGCTGACACTCTGCCTCTCACTGACTTCACTAGAAATCTCTCAGCATCTCATAGGATCGCTGAATATCTGGTAATATCAATCCCATCAGCACAGTTCCAAGTACTCCGTGTCCACATCACCTGTTAACATAAATTATAGTCAAGGGGATACAGTATTTGTAAGAGCTGGTCCAAAAGCTGGTGAAGACCTTCACTATTTCACCAGGGTAAAAAGGCTGCCCCTGCCCAAGCCGTCAATGAAAGTATCATCATCAGTGCCACGACGATCAAACCATGTAAAATGATTTTGCGATATTTGCATATCACAAAATATGGACAGGCATTAAAGCAGCCACTCTTGTTGCCTACAAATACTACTAGGAATTTACTAGACTATCCACAGAGCTTTGTGAACTATCTAGGACCTGAGCCAAATCCCAGACCTTGATACTTCTTTGATGTTATGACCACTTTTATAGCAGCCAATTCCAATTATTTTTCTTATTTTAATTAATCAGTTTCTTAGTAGCCACAAGACACTGTATGCATTTCACTGTGAGGAGATTATTATTGTTAAATTCATTTGGTCTGGACCTTGTGTCCTCTAACACCATCTAAGTAGGCACTGGATTTACAGAATAGCAATGTATTGCCTGCAGCATCCAGACACCTAAACTCTTGCACCTCATATAGAGAAATTCATTAGAAAACTGGCCTGAAGGAGCAGAAATAAAATTAAAACAAAACATGGAAACTGTTATTGCAAAGTAAAAAGTGGCCCAGAACAGGGTAATTCCATTAGTACATTCGATAACGTAAGGCAAAATTGCAGCTCTAATGGAGACTTTCAGCAGAAATTGTAAATGAACAATGAAGATACTGATCTTTTCAAGTGCCACGTTTCAGCAAAGAACTCACAACCATTTAATGAACAATTTGTTAAAGAAAAGAGAAGTAGCAAATTTTGCCCTCAGTTAAAGTCAATGGGATTGCATGTGTAAGTCAACTGTAACTCAGTGACATTATTGTAATTTTAAATATTCATTGAAATTCTGCATTAATACATGTATTGTTCTAATGGATCATTTTATTCTCTGTGAGCTTACAATTCCCCTTTTTTCAGCACAGCACAGTGTATTACCTAATCACATTGAGAAAACATACACAGCTTCAAAAGAGTGTACTGTAGAAAATTTTTAAAACTCAAGCTGTACATTGAATGCCATCTCAGCAACTTTACTTGGAGGGGCAAACTGGTGGGAGAGTGGTACCTCCGCTATTCATCAGGGGAATCCTTGATAACCTGAGAAGGATGCCAGTTTTTTTTCAAAAATATTTGCCATTCTGCTGTTTCTGTTCTCTTTTCAATTGAGCTATTGCTGTCTTTGAAAATCTGCTGCTCTGGATAGTCTGTGAGGTATGAGTTAAACCACAGATATTATTTTATTTAACTCTATAATAAATTTAACAAAGAGAAATACAAAATGCAGTGTCAGACAATGAGGTGATTAGGAACTTCCCTTTTGCATATCCTGGCATTTGTTGACTTGAGCACTTTGCATTTAATGTCTTTGGGGTTTTTTTTATTTTTAAAGGAAAAAAAACCTTTGGGTGAAGGCACAAAGGTGGTAGTCAAACTTACCCTAAATATTAATCTTGGAGAGTAACTAAACCAAATATATTTGCTTCTAAGTCGCTGTTTCTATTTTTATTTTATTTTCTAAATTAGGAATGTGTGAGAAAGAAATTGTAATGGAAGCTGGGTTTCATTCTTGATCACAGCAGGTACTGGCAAGATCTTACTATGATTTATGTACATACGTCTTATATTTCATTCCCTTATCTTTTTAAATGAGTTGTGAATAATTCAGCAAATGACTGGGTAGATATCGGAGTTTGTGCACTCCTGAAGATCAAAATCTAATTATCCAGTAATAAGTACAATTTGGAAGTGGTAACACCAAGTTCCCTTATCCCACCTCTTCCTGTCCCAGGGCTCATACCTATATGTGGACCCTTCTCTATCCAGCTCCCAGTTTGTTCTCAGCTTGTCCTTCAAGACAGCCAACAGAGCTGACAGTGAAAATAATGTTCATAAGAGGCCACTTGCCCTGGGGGAAGTCAACTGTAACTATCAAATTTGTTGGAGCAAAAAATCAAATATTTGACATATGGTAATAACATACCTGTCACTATTGCCTCAGACCAGGCTTCAGCCCAACCAGAAAGGGGCCCATAAGTCCTTACTGAGTTCTTATTTCCCAATAAGCCCTCCTCTTTGAGCATTAGCTCTGGAGCTTGTTGACCCGAGTACACACTTAAGAAACTTTGTTAGTTATCTAAAAAAAGATAAAATGAAGACAAGCAGAAGCTGAGTTAATCATTTGAATGTAAGGAAATAATGTGGTAATGTTGTTTATATGCAGGCAGGCAGTTCACTAATAGCATTGCGGAAAAACACTCAGAGGTTTTCAAATGGAAAAAAAAAAAAAAGGCAGAGGCACAATATACCCAGAATTCTATGGATTTGATTGAAAGCTCCTCTTCTGCTTAGTTTGCTTTGGGCATAATGAGCAGGATCTGCAATTGCTAAACAATGTTTAAAAACTACAGCAAAATGCAAACCGAAAAATAAGGAAACTTTTCAGTTAGAAACAGGGAGACTGGCTGGACAGTGGGAAAACCGTTGTGCCATAAAACTCCTTCTGAAACATACTATGATAAAGAGTCCTGGCTATTCAGTCCCACTGCAAGTGCCTTTACAAAGACAGGAGATAGGCTTGGGGCTGGCTTTTGGGAGATTGAAGCAATTGCATTGCCTATTCTCTTTGGCAAGGCTTGAGCAAAAATTAGCCAATTCTTTTTCTCCTGGGGCTACTTACAGTGGCTCCAAAGCTACAATCTTTGGATGCAAGGAAACCTTTAGTTTCCCGTGTAGGCTTACCCTGATCCCCTTCCCATTTGCCCTTCTAGAATTGTCCCTTGACTTAAATTACCCTTTTTTTCTGGTATTTGTTTTCCTGATAATACTTATAGAGACCAATCATAAAAGTATTAAAGATGTCCATATTGATCTAGAAAGGGGAAAAAAAAAAGGAGCAGAACTTCTGGCATGCTATAAACAACTGAGCGGTGGGGAGGTTTAAGGGTGTGAAATTTCTCTCTGTATCTGAATTTCAAACATACTGTGTTTGGAGGTGAGAGGGGAATGGGGGTGTTTTGTCTGATTAACAAGATGTAGGCCACTGACAAAGTTTAAATCCGAATTTGCCAAAAATTAGTGGAGCTTTAGCTGCCAACGTTCAGCACAGATCACTGTGTGCTGCCCACACCCATTGGTAAGACATATCCTTCTCTGCGTTTATATCCCAGACGGCAGCAATGGCTGCTGCTGAGCTGAGACCAGTTGCCCCCAGTCTCTCCAGCCCTGCCAACATACAAATGTCCCGTTACATTTCTCTGGGCCGGGCAGTTGGGGT
>NW_009719178.1:245-19185 GCF_000703405.1 Apaloderma vittatum | reverse complement strand
GGGCCCCCCCAAAAGCCTCTGGGGCTGGCTCGACTCCCAGCTTGGCCACACAGGACCCAGCCTGGCAGCCCCACTGCTGCCCTGGACACAGGGAGGTTTCGGCTGGGTGGCAAGAAATCATCTCCATGGCTGACTTCCTTGAGAACGGCAGTAAGAAGCAGCGAGCAGGGCGCTCACATCAGCCTGTTGGCTTCAATAATGATATCAACAGCAACAAATCCCTTTTTCCAGCCCAGCCCTGTGGAGCAGCTGGAATAGCCTTTGAAGATGCAATCCCCAACAGCCGAAGCATCGCGTGGGACTCTCCTGGCTGGCTTCAACTGGGTTCAGTGATGGTGGGAGCAATGGAGTGCTTGGCACCAGCTTCAAAACCTGCCCAGGAAGCAGTGGACACCCAGCAGGTACCCAAGCCCAAGCCTTGGCGGGGCTGGCTGCTGCGATCGCTTGCAGGGTGGTTTGCAGAGAAATAGCTTTAAACCTGGCACCTGTGTGTGTCCAGCCTGCTGAAAACTAGGACATTCTCTTTAAGCGGCCAGAGTACCACCAGGCTGAGAGACCAAGTGTTGTTCCCTGTCACAGCAGCACCTGTGAAGGGGAAATCAGCGACCACAGGTACTTACAATGGGTAAAGTTGTCAGCAGCACTCCTCTGCAGAGTGACAAGCAGGCATTTGCTGGCAATAATTTCTGTTCTTGCAGGTCACGTATGAACTGGTAAACATGGGCTGGATGGCTCTTCACCATATTCCTTTTTCTATTTGCATATTCTTCTTTCCATTTGTTAAACTGTTCAAAATGAGAAAAGTGTTTGCATTTGATTTTGCCACCAGGTGTTAATTTGGGGCTTGTTATACCTTCTCTATAGTCTCTATTTCACTGAGTTTAAAACTGGTATGACAGAATAAAAAATTAAAGCTAGAGGCTAAAGAAAGGAGCTAGAAAATACCATATTGTATTTTAAACAATTTACAATGGTTCCAGATACACTTTAAAGCTCTTGTCTGACAGTTTTCAGTCAAAAAGTCCATATTCAAGCTTAGTTCCATGTAAGGCTTGTCTTAAACTGCAGTCTGCCGATATTTAAAAGATGAGGAGAACTGCATGTGAGCAATAACTGGATAGAGAAAACACCCTAAAAAACCAGTACCCAGCTTGGTAACACAGGCTGCAGCACAAGGAGACAAGGTCAGCTTTAAAGACTAGGCAGAAAGCCAAGCCACCACTACAGTCATTGCTGGAACTGGAAACACAGAAGGATTGTGTCCCAGTCCTCCCAAGTCACAGTCCCCTAAACCCCGCTAAGCTGCTGCCTAAAGACTATGGTGTTGAAAGCTGTTTTCTGAGTTCTTGGACATGCCTGTAAGCTCCTTGTCTTCAACATTTATATCCAATATAGCCCCTGACCTTTGGGATCTGTGCAGTAGGATCCTAAGTCTATTTCCTGATGTCTGGGATGCACAGGTCTGGGCACCAGCCCTAAGACCCCTGACAACTTCACTGTCCCCAACCCAGCATTGGTGGCACAAAGATTTAGGATGGAGCTTTTCCTCTCTCCAGGGAGAATAAGAGATGAGAGACATGCTTACTTGTGCATGGTGGTTTCCTCTGCATCAAGTGATGGTCACTCGTTCTGTGCAAGGTGGGAAGCTCTGCAAGGATGGAGGGAAGCTGTCCCCTGTCCCTTGTATCACAGCCTGACCATCATGGATGGCCCTGCTGCAGGCAGGCTTGGAGCACTGACTTCTCACACAACAGAGATGCCTTTCAGCATCCCAAAATGAAATAGTTAAAGCCTAAAGATTTGCAGGGTATAAGGCATAATCCCTGGGCTGAGCACAGTGTTGCTGGTGACAGTGACTACATGGTCCTTACCTGTGTGCCCTCCAGAGAAGTGGGAACAGGCACAGTACCAGACAAGGCTTGTGCAGGGGAACAGCTTTCCCAGCAGTATGTCTGGTTGTCATCTCTTCATACTTTTTTCCCCAATGTCCACACTAAACAGGTCCCTGCTGGGCACTCCCTGAATCTTCTCCTGCACATTGGTTCTTCCCCTCTAACCCATACAGGGACTCTGAGAGCTTAATGCAGGCCCTGGTGGCTTTGCTTCTGTGGTAGGGATGCTATAATTTGTAGCAGCTTTCCCTTCCCAAGGCCATTTGCATGTTTCACCTTTTTTCTTTTATTTTAGATCATCCCTCAAACACTTCTACCCCCACTCGCCTCTCTTCTCTGCAGGGATTCTCCCAGGGCTGGCTCTACAGAAATCTCTCATCATCTCTAGCTCTTCTGTACGAGTGCTTTGCCAAACACACTCATCTTTTATTCTTCCCTGAGTCCACCAGTCCAGCTTTCTTGCCTTTGTTTATACCAGTAACACCTTTTTCCTTTTAAATCTTTTATTCTTTTTTATAGAGGGTATAATAAAAAATTAAATGAAACCACAAAACCTAATTTCGTAAAACTTAGTCTGACCTACATCTCCAGAATCAAAGAAACTCTGAGTTAATGATGAATGTGCCTTATTCAGCTAATCTTGCCTAATTGCCAGAGTTCATGGGCACCGAGCCGGTAGTGCAGGTGCAGAACATGATGATCACAGAGCGATGCTTTTACTGGCTTTCATTAATAAGAGTGATGGATGTTTTGTATTTGGAAATGTAAAATTGGGATAGAAATTGCTGTAAGGTGGCAAAATTACAAAAAGGGTCAAATCCTAGACTGAAATATTAAACAGCAGCCTATTAATATCGAAGGAAGTGTACTCAATTAATTAGAAAATCTTCACGTAAAAAGATATTGCCAATCCAATAGAGTAAGATCGAAGAGATGAAATAAATTCCAAAGACAGCAGTCAGCAGTGTGCAGGAGCAATAGTTCTAAAACACGGTTCAGTTTTCTCAGCAGCTCAGCCACGTGACCTTAATGCTTACTCCAACTGTTATAATATTAACTACTCAAATTAATTTAATCTGGAATTTGGTCAAGACAATTCCTTACAAGTTGTATATCACTAAAAATACTTATGTTGCCATACAAGTAGATTCTGTAACTTCTGGGCAATAGCTTAGCTGCCAAATCATAGAATCCTTTAGGTTGGAAGAGAACTTGGAATCCAACCATTAACCTAGCACTGCCGAGTCCACCACTAAACCAAGCCACTAAGCACCTCATCCACACATCTTTGAAATACCTCCAGGGATGGTGACTCAATCACCTCTCTAGACAGACTGTTACAATGCTTAACAACCCCTTCAGTGAAGGGATTTTTGCCAGTATCCAACCTAAACATCCCCTGGTGCAACTTGAGGCCATTTCCTCTTGTCCTATCGCTTGTTATATGGGAGAAGAGATGGACCCCCAGCTCACTTCAACCTTCTGTCAGGTAGTTGTAGACAGTGATAAGGTCTCCCCTGAGCCTCAAATGCGTGTGAGATTCAGTATTGCTATAGTAATTAACAATCCACAAACAGATCAGTTTCGAACTTCATCCTTGAAGTAGTATCATCACTTGACTGGCAGTGTGAAGTCACTTGCATATTATGGACATTACTCATGAATAAAAACCTGAATTCTTCCCTATACTGTTAAAATGAGCAGCACTAAACTATGTTCCATTATTTCATAGTAAGCAATGCACTGCAAACGTCTGAAAAAAGGTACCTATCTATATATATTTTATTAGATTTTTTTTCACTTATAGATATTCACTAATGGCAATAACTTTGATATGAAAAAACATTTTGCCACATCAGAGAAGGAGCATTATTTTTCCCCAGATAGTAAGTACATACTGTATGGAAATAGATCTAATGTGTCTAAGTCTGGAGTACCAAGATGGCATTATTATAACTATTGCTTCATAAAACTTCAAACTACCATAATAATTTAATATCAGTGCAATCAAACTTAATGTTTTCTGCAGGCATACTTCTGCAATCTAGAGCTTCTTACTTGTACTTTTTTATGTGGCTGCTCCTGCAGTAATACAGCAAATAGTAACTGATTTCCTGATCTAAAGCTGCATGTTAACAGAATTAAGTTCAGTGAGGTGCTCTTTGTAGAATAGGTAAATTGTGGGTCATGAAGCCTAAGAAGTATGGAAATTAGAAAAGAAGGGAGAGGCAGAGGGAGAGGTGGGAGAAGAGGGCTGAGAGGGATCTCAGTGTCTTGGGAAAGTCTTCGCACTTTTACCATTCCCATTCTATCCCAACCACACCAGGGAGGGGAGCAGCTGAGGGGGGCTGAGCTGCCCACCCACGACAACAGAGATGAAAAAGGGGCAAGGACTGTGGGACAAGGAAACCTAAAAAAGTCTGAAAGGCACCAACTGGGTCTGATAAGGGTAGAGAGTAAAATGGAGAGGAAGGGAGGGGGCAGGACAGCTAGAAGACAGGAGGTATGGGGTCATGGTTAGAATGAATGGGTGGAAGAGCCTAGGGCCATTAAAGCACAGCACCCTGCAGCACCCTGAGCTGCTCTCAGAGTCCCTGAATCCACTTTTCCTCTGCAAACCCATGGGCAAAGCACTCCCTCCCCATTTTGGATTGGCTGAGGAAGTCGAAGAGCTTTGCTTGCCATATCTCTGTTACCTCGAGAGGTCACGGTCTGTGCCAAACCCAAAGGCAGCAGCTTGGATGATGACTCATGGGGTTGTCACCATGATGTCACACAACAGATTTTCCTGTGCTGCTGGGACTGTAGTTCTGCTTTCACTCTCACCGTAGTGAATTACGGGATTAAAACGGCAGCAAAAGCACAAAGTTAGGCCTCAAAGTTCTTAAGTGCCAGAACTGAGTTTCTTTGCCTCTTTTATTCCCCTGCTTCCCTTCCACCCCCTCTATTTTGTGGTCCTAGCATGAAACCATCCTGTTTGTATCGGCTCCTTCTCTTCCCTGGCACAAGGGGAGCTGAATCAGCATGGCGCAGTGAAAGGAATGCTGCGTAGCTATCTCCTTTCTTGTGTTGCAGAAATTAGGCGATGTACAGTGACTGATACGGGGGCTGGAAGAAGAGAAAAGCTGACCTGCTGGATGAGGCAGGCTGTTGCTGCTTTGGAAAACACACACGTGGTCTCTGTGTGGAGTCCTTGCACGGGGGTGGGTCAAACAGTTGGATTCAGTGATCTCCAAGCAGTAGATCGCTTCTAAGACTTCCTCTAAGCACATTGTCAACAGCTGCCTGACCCAGAGACTTGGGCTGATTTTCAGACACAAAGAGAAATGTTAGTGGTGAGGTTTCTTGGTACCATATATAAGGCATGATTATGATTCTGACAAATGAAAATGACTCAGAAGGAGCTCTCAGAAATACTTCAGTGGCTGCACCTCAGCTCCTTCTGTTCAACGAGGATAAAGCATGTCCTTAATTCACTGTATGTCCTAAAAAGAAAGCAGTATTTGTGAAGCACTCGGATACTGAAGTGCCATAGGAAAAATTGAAGAAACTAGTAATTCTGTCATTGGAACAAGAACTGGGTAGTGGGTGTGGACTAGGGTATGGAATAATACATTCAGAAAGTTGCAATGAAATATTTAATACACTGGTGCAAAGATGCTGCAGGCAGTATAGTATAAGACAGTATCATAATGTTTTGCAATCACGCGTGCAATAGGCCCGACTGGAGTTTCATGGATAACCTTAGTTGGGTATTTTTTAAATTCTGAGTGCTTAGTTTTGTAGACCATTCTTTTTGCCATAGTATTTTCCATGTGTGTGTTTAATACAGAAAACAATAATAGCCTGAGCTAGTAAAGAAATTACTTACCTTCCTCTACAAATTAATTTGATGGAAAATGAATCAGCAAGGCCATTTTCACACTTTAGCTATACTTTCGACACTATGCTGTAGAACAAGGCATCTTCTTTTGTAGTGAAAAGATACTTTGTTTATTGATTTACTGACTGAATCTACTTGTCTTTAATTCAGCTACGTAAGGTGGACAGCATCGTGTACACTGATGATGTACTGACTGATTAATTGACAGGGCATCTGGTGGATGTGTGTAGGAATTTTTACATTTAGAAACCAGTAAGTTATTAGAAAATATCCATCAAATTTTACATCAAAATCCTTGAGAAACTAGTTTTGATGATGTTGCACATATTCCTAGGGAGCTAAACACTCTGGGCTAAAATATTTTACTTAACAAAAAAGATTCAGTAAAAACCTATCTGAAATTGTGCTTATATTTTGTCTTCTACCAGGTCGTCTGGAGGAAATGATTCTTTTTAATGTATTTGCACAGAAAGCTCAAAATAAGCAGAGCAAGTTCTGAACCACATCAGGCTTACAACTAACTTTTCCAAGCTGTGTATTTTCAGGTACATACAAAGTTAGCGTTGGGGTGCTTTGTGGGGTGGGTTAGAGAAAGCGGACAAACTAAGTGACAGCACAGCTGCTAGAAAAACTTAATGCCCAGGGAGCTCACAATGAAATATTTGTAGCTTTATGGGCAACAAATACGATGTGAGACAAGATTACAAAGCAGTCCCATGCTCAGGCATTCTTTTTGCTCTCACTCTATGCATTTGTTTCACTTTTCTTTTTCAGAATACTTACTCTGCTGCCAACTTTGTTATTCCCAGCTCCACTTCAAACAAGTAAAATAAGGAATGCTATTTAATGCCTTTCTGTGGATTTCTCAGTTGATTTAGTTCCTGTTCAAATATTGTATTCATTTTAAACACTACAAGTGGTAGGGCAAGTAGGACTTTCATTTAAGAGTTTGTTTTTCAAATACTTCATATTTAGAGATCTAGAATTAAAAAAGAAATATTCAGAAAATATTTTGATTCATTTTTAGGTGATTAGCCCAGTTTTCACACTGTACTTCAACCACTTATTTTCTTAGGAGATGTTTTTGCCATAAAAAGGCTGCACTATAAATAATTATTTCCATATTTCTACAGATGCTGACTTTGAGGCAACTGAATTGAAAGTGGCTGCTCAGAGATCTGTACAAGATTTTCCAGTCAATGGAAATTCTATGAAAATTCAGAACAAGAAGTTACCACACAGGAGGCTGCAGTGTTCCTCGCCAGCTAAAGCCAGCTTTGTCCAAAACTGACAGGGATGCTGGAAAGTGCAACCTGCAACCTCTTTACTAGGGTCCCTGGTGTCGATGCTGGGAGACCTGCTTCTCAATTTGTTTCTGTAACACCGCTATACACTGCCAGCGTCACTCAGATTCCGCAGGCATCTTGGAGAAATTTAACCCCTGCTGCAATAAACTCCTTTTTTTGCATCAAATGTTGCGGAGGTTCTTTCCCTTTTTTTTTGGTAGTTTGATGGCCAGAAGGGCTGTGCTGCACTCTGAAGCATTCCCTTGCTTCTGCAGAGCAAAGCACTGCACAGAAAAGAGGGTCTTTGTCAGTGCTTCATGAAGAAGAGCACGACAGGCTGGTCTGCTCTACTCTGCTCCTGGTTACCATCACGAGTAGGACGGAGAGCAACACAAGCACTCCTTTATTCCTAGATACCTGCCGCACTTAGCCATCTATTGGGCTATAAGAGATTCTCTGAGTGTCTATCTGATCAGCAGCTCTGCCATTTATGGAGGTAATTGGCCCCTTCAGTTCAAAATCAATTTATTAATAATCAAACTTAAACCAAATAATCAACTATTACAAATATGCTTTGAATGCTTCCCTAGGATACTCGCTGGTAAGCGTTCTTAGAAAACATAAAATCCTTTAAATACTTGGGCCTCCATACAAATTTTCTATAGCAAAAATCATCAGGAACCTTTGGAATTCCGAATCCATACGCAATTCATCATCTAATGTATTACTTCATTATGTTGTATTTGGATTTTAAAAAACCCCAACCCTTTAATATTTCAGAATTGCAATGTTGTTATGCAAAAATCCCCACACAGCTTTATGTGTTTGTCTTACTGATTTTAAAGGTCCACCTGCTCTATTTGCAAGTATACCACTTGCCTTCTTAAATGTCACTCAGGAGAAACATGGCATCAGCCTTCATCACCTATCTTCACTTGGTAGCTAGATGTCTGTGGTCAGAAGACATGCCATGGTCCTGCCACAGTCCTTTCTGCCAGATTTCACTTCGGCATTAAGTTGTAAAACCACACCAAAAGACCCCAACCCCCAATTGGACTGCAGTAAAACAAGTGTTCCAGTTAGTTTCATGGTAGGGAAAAAGCAAGCTGTATTAACTCCTGTTCTTTCTAAACCCCAAGACTGTGCTTTTAGCTTAGGATGGCATCACCTGGGAACAAGGATCTGCATTCACCTCACACACGTCCGGCAATGTAGGGACCTTGACACAGCCTCGTCCCCCTCCATGCCCACCTGGGCAGGGTGCAGGGGCTGGCAGCTGCAGCACCATACACTATCCACTGATCAGACCCAGACCCACACCCACACGTGCATTTAAGGTATCAGTAAGGTGCAGGGTAATTTTTTGATCAGTTTTTGACAGTATTCAGATAGTTTCTGAAGCCGCACACGTGTGACAAATAGTTGAGGGATAAGAGTCTTCTACCACATCAGTAAATCCCCCCTCCCCTTTGTACCACCCCAGCAAACAAAACAAATGCCTGAATTATTAATAAAATAAGCATGATAATGAATAATCTATGTTAAGCATTTTCTTACCCTTTATTTTTTCATTATGATCAGAAGAGGAATATGATTAACAGCAGTTTAAACTTTAGCAGTACAATTTCAGTATTAAATATAAAACTACACTGCAAGTTGATGTATTTTAAAAATGGTTATGTATACTCTAGCCTTAATTTATGTATCAAATACAAGTAACTCAATTGTTTCTTGCCTTGACAATTAACATATCTAACAAATTTCAACAAGCCAGACATCCATCTTTTCCATTAAAAAAAATAAGCAAGCACACCAACTCTTATTCATAGCAAGGGGGTATAAAGATTCAACACTTTCCTGAGTGTTGCGCAAAGAATAACAGATTCGAGAAAGTCAGTTAAATAAGTGTAACGATAAACCTAAAGCTAAGCTGGAGGACCTTTTGATTAACTTCATATTTCATATATTACTTGCATCAGTTGAGAGCAACATGAGTTACAGAACTTCCATGAAAACAAGCCACTTACAAGCAGGTGGTTAAGCTTGATCAGTTTATTAAAAGGATTATATGACACGGTTGCCTGCAATAGCAGGGGACTGGCTCTGATGACCCAGGAAGTTCTCTCCAGTCCCATGTTTCTAAGCCATGCACCAAGTGTATCCAGCCCACACTTTCACATTTGGAAAAAGCCAAAGCCACACACACGCACTCACAGAAAATAAAATTTAAAAAAAGTCCTTGATGACACCATTTCATTTCTCTAGATATTCACTATGCAGAAGGGAACAGAGCTAAAGTCCTGTACAGAGGATACATTTACTCGAGGTTGATGTGGTACTGAAGTCAGTTAATAATTAGATACCTCCAGGCAGATTCAGTTACAGGGCATACCAACACTGCACACTGCCAGACAATTTCTAATCAAGCCAAGAACCTCTTGCAGGGATGAGGCCTCTTTGCTAGCAAGCACAGAGCACACTGAATAAGCTAAAAGCAGCTGTTCTTAAATGAACTACCCTACCAACCGTGAGTGAATGACAGATAGATGGTAAGAAGCATTTACCTACTAGACAAGATCTCTCTGCACACTCAGGCAGAAGAAGTAATTAGTTCAGAGCAGCAACCATTGCTCCTACCTTGCCTGTCTCTTGAGTATGTTCTCTTTAAAAGCTGGTCTACAGAATCAGTGCAGCCATTCTCAAGCACTACCAAAGTAGCAGTTTGCAGCTGCTATGCAAGACTCTACTTTCAAATGGTAGTCAGACATTCCCATCCTCGTGGCCAGTTTGCTAGGACAGCTTACTAGCCACAGCAAACAGCCTTTGCAACAACTAGAGATCTAAACAATTGCCTACATTCAGCCCATCTAACTTCTAGGCACTTTGTTAAGGTGTCTGGGTCTAGTCACCCAGAACTCCCCCCACCCCCCAGAAAAAAAAATAAAAAAAAACCCAACCCAAATGATCACTGAAGGCAGAATCTCAATTGCCTTCTGGAGGTGTCTCTGGACCCCCACTGAGCAAAGCTGCATTTCAACCAGGTTCTTAACACAGGCACCTCAGTTAGACAGGATGAATGGAGACTTGCACCTCTTTCAAGAGATAGTATCAATACTCTCCAAAACCAAAGGCAATTAAGCAATTAAGGTTTGCAACTCCAGTTACGTTTGGAAACAGACTTACAGTCAAGTAATTAAGCTGTAGTCCCTCCCTCCCAAGCATAAAAGCCTTCCACATCGAGGCTCTTCTATTTAAAAAAAAAAAAAAAAAAAAAGAAAGAGAAGGCATTCTTTCAAACAAAGAGTGGACATGGCTGCTTTGCCACTCATTCCTGGGGAAGCTGAAGGGTCAGAGAACACTTACTCAGAGATCTGGAATGACTAAGCACTGCTAGTGCATGCAAAGCAGAAGTAACAAGATTGTTTTTAAATTAACCCTAGTCCTCTTCTCCACCCCACAAAATTCATGCAAGTGTTTGAGAAGATAGTCAAGACATAATAGCCCATTTCCAAAAAGGCTTAGTTTCTGGTTTTTCTTTTTCCTTCAGATCATAGAAGAAATGTCTTTTGTTTTCTTTCTGTGGGTAGAGAAATGCATTTTTGGCATGTTTCAGAATCACAGATATCTATGAAGTCCATGCTGTTTAAATTCTCCAACTAGTTTCTATAACCTGTCAAAAAACATAAGCAGCCTATAGGTTTCCCCCGTATCGACATGCATGCTCAGAGCTCTCCACTTTAGTGAAATGAGGTGTTACTCCTGTGCTGATAGTTGACGAGTCAGCATTACACGACTTCGAGACCAACTAAATTAACATTGTCGTAATATGAAAGGCAAGCACAAGTTCATTTATTTATAGCAAAGGTCTTGGGTTACAGGAGGTCAGTTCTTGCCATCTTGAAAAGATAGGGGATAACTTATTGCATACATGTGCATTATAATTTAGCAGCAAGTCATTCATAGAAACACTTCCCTCCTACTGCTTTTTTGGTTTATTATCTCAATGATATATATATTTTAGCTTTACAAAGCATTTAACACCACCTTTAAGTTAATGGTCTTTTATTGGAAAAAAAGACTAGCATTTACAACTTGGAATGGACATAAATTGTAATATCTTGAACAGCGATGTTGATAGTTGTGCTGAAGTCCACAGGCTACTCCGCCAGCTCCAAGTCATGGTACAGAGGTTTTAAAAATATGAGAGTCCAAAAGATGCTCCCTTGGTGAAGGTTTCTTTTAAAAATTTTGTGAACGGTAACAGCCCGACACCCGTTTCACTATAGTGCAATGCAGACAATGTTAAACCAGTATTTTAACAGACATGCCATCCATAGTTAAGATCATCGTATTTTTGGAGCACACTGCTACGTACAGGAGAACCATTCAACCTTTAGGGCATTTTTCTCTAAGTTTTGCATCCTTCAACCATTTTGCTGCATACCATCCTGAGGTATAAACCAATTTTGAAGTAAACCAGCTATGACAATTTATACTACAAATTGAACTAGAATCCACTGTTGAACAAAAGAGTGGATCCTTTAGGTTGTTTTTTCCTTTTTAATACAAATGTCTGACTGTGCTCAATTGTCAAGCTGCATGCATGAAAAACTGGCCAGCCCAAACAGTGTAATAGTCATTAGCAAATGGAACTTTTGAGTTCACTAAGTGCTTCCTTTTTTTTTTTTTTATTTTCAAGGTAGTACAATTATTTATATTGTAAAACTGATGTTTAACTTTATCTTTTGGGGACAGGACCACCAACCATTACATGCAGTTTGTGGACAGAAGGTATTTTGACATTCAGTTTTGCTATACAGAAACAGAATGAATAAATGAACATTTTTTTTGCAAGAGGTAAGTAAAAGATTCAATTTGATTCTTCTAGAGGAAAAAAGGTGTAAAGGAGGTCTCTTCACTTTGCAGTCATCATCTGTACGAATTCTGAAAAGACAAAAAGTCACTGTGATTTATTGTCTCCAGAGTACTTCAACTGCCAAGTCTCTTAAACATTGATACAAGAAAGCCCCTTCACTGCATCTAAGTTTTTGTCCACAGCAGCGGACAACCAAGTACTAGAAATTAATACCCTAGCCAACAGCTTTCACTCAAGCTGAGTAATGCTTCTGAGTCAAGACAAGCATCTTTTTTACCTTCATAGTTGACTTGACCATCCCCATCAATGTCTGCTTCTCTGATCATTTCATCTACTTCTTCATCTGTTAGCTTTTCTCCTAAGTTTGTCATAACGTGACGTAGTTCTGCTGCACTGATATAGCCATTGCCATCCTGTGAGGAAAGAGTTGCACAAAATCAATAATTCTGATATTGGTTAACCCTGGAACTACATCTACATTTCCTGTAACTGCTTCTGAACTAGCCTGACAGCACTTGGAACAGATATACAGGCCTGGTACCCTGTGTAACCCTACAGTACATACTAGTCCCACTGCCTTGCAAAGCATGCGTGGCACCATATCCTTCTATACAATTATTGTACTGCAAGAATAACTGCATGCTTGAATTGTAGCTGTGACATGGTTTTTTTTAATGTTTTTAAGGGAGCTTTCAAAAATTAAACAAAACCCACTTTGTTTCTGGGTTTATCTCTGCTGCCTAAGCAAGGCTAAAGAAAAAAAAAAAACACAACACACAAACAAAGCAACCCAAGCCAATTGCCCAACAACTAAAGAAAAGTCAGCTTTCTCTTCTGTGTAATACTACCTCTATAACCAGATACAGGTGACTAGATTAGGCTTCTTAGAGGACATAGAACAAGTTTTCAAAGAAAACATTTAAAGATTTTTACAACTCCTTATGAGTAAAATTTATTTAAAGAGAATGACACTTCTAAGTCAGTGTTCCCATTAGTAATACCCGAACCTAGAGCCCATCCCTGGCCATTTCAAAGTTGTCCTCTTCCGTACAGGGGAAGAATACACTAGCTTGGAGCAGCAGTTCATCGGCC
Source organism: Apaloderma vittatum (assembly GCF_000703405.1). Classification (NCBI taxonomy): domain Eukaryota; kingdom Metazoa; phylum Chordata; class Aves; order Trogoniformes; family Trogonidae; genus Apaloderma; species Apaloderma vittatum. Next base: position 6,156 of record NW_009719178.1, on the reverse strand, counting down.
ATCACAAGCAGATGAGATACCTCAGTGGCTTTAAACACAGTTTGCAGAAATAACCCCACAGGGTAGATGAAACACTAACCAAAGAGTCAAACATTTCCTTAGCACATTTCCAGCTAAGTACAAAAGACTAACACATTTTTCCCATAAAAAGTACTAAGGCTTTCTTTAATACACGCGTGCACATCAGCTTAGCAGCTGCACCAGCCATTACCCAACAAAATTCTAGAATCGTAGGATGGCTTGGGTTGGAAGGAACCTTAAAGATCATCTAGATCCAAACCCCTCTGCCACAGGCAGCAACACCTCACACTAGACTAGGTTGCTCAAAGCCTCATCCAGCCTGGCCTTGAACACTTCCAGGGATGAGGCATCCACTTCTCCAGGTAACCTGTCCCAGGTTCTCATCTATCACATCCAAGCAATCCAAAGAGGGGAGAATTTGTTCTCCAAGCAATTGACTATCATATATGCCCAGGTATCCTTAAAGACAGAGGAAGCAGAGCTCCTAAGTTTTCCTGAAAGCAATCTCAAAGTCCGTATCTTGAAAAAGCAACATGCAGTATTTCATGTCCCTCTAAATACTGACTACATCACCTTAGCTTCAAAAGCTTCCATAAAGAAGTATAAAGCCTTGTGTGCACCCATGTAAACATTTCCCCCAAAGTCAAAAGGTGAAGAAGAATCCCACCTCTCCTCTACCACCACACCCCTCCTCAAAAAAACCCCAACGACCCACAAGCATCAAGTTTTGCTCATCTCTGCTCTTAAGGAAAGGCCACAAAGTTTTCCTCACAGATAAGCTTAGGCCTGCTTTGTAAAGCAGGCAGAACCAGTCTGCAACAACCTGGTTCTGTTTCCAGAACAGTCCTTGCTGTTTCCCGCTCCTCTGCTTCTACTAGAGGACCTTTTCCTTTCTAGAGAAGAAACACTGAAGAAATAAAAGACACTGTCACTGCTTCTAAAGAAGCAGTACTTTTATTAATACCTTGTCAAAAACTCGGAATGCCTCACGGATTTCTTCCTCGCTGTCTGTGTCCTTCATTTTTCTGGCCATCATGGTTAAAAACTCAGGGAAGTCGATAGTGCCATTGCCTTAATGAAAAGAAACTTCCAAAATTAAATTTCCATGCTTTTATTTATAGAAAAAAAATACAAACAAATCTGGCATTTAACTTGACCAAGGACAAGACTGATAGATCCTCTGTAAATCGTTCTTAGAGAAGAACAGGATGTTCTCCCTAAATTGCCTCTTCCTTATTAGCATGTGCAGCACCCACTACCACTGCAGTGTTTCAACATGATGAAATCAGAAACCAACTGTTTGCCACCCAAGTGGCAGTAAAATATTGGCTTGTGATTCAAGGTTAACTAACACTAAGATTTCTAAGACTTAGCTTTATTTCAAATCACTCCCAAAAATTAATCATTTAGGATTTTTTAGACTCTCCAAATTGCTGTGGGATATTCCAGATGGGAATGTACTATAAAGACAGCACTACAAATTCAGGTTACACTTCACTAAAGCTGCTCATAAATATTTGTTCCTCATTAAAAATCAACTTCCTTATCAATATATGTTTTAAACTATAGAAGTAATGCATCACTTTAAGGGGCAACGGAGACCCACAAATTCCAGCAATGCGAAAAAAGCTGCCATTATTTGGCATTTTAGAAGTAATTGTTCCTACAGGTATTCTACTGCAAAACTGAAAAATCCTGGTAACATCCAGGCCTCACCCCTAAGATTAAGTTCTTTATTCAAAGTAAGGAATTCAAACTTCAGGCTGCTAAAAGCTACGAGGAAAGTGGTATGGTGAAGAAAGCAATTCTTTAAAGCAGTGAAAGCTAGAATTCCATTGTCAAGATTCAGTCCTCATCAAATAGTTCAGCGAGCAACTATGATCTACTCATTGCTTGAGAGAAACATACAAAATCATTGGGTAAGTACAGTGAAGACTCTAAAATAAATGCAGTTTAAGAAAACTTCTACAGCTTACAGATTCCAGGTTGAGACATATACAGCTATTTATCATCATGACCAGCTTTATCTACCAGCTAAATCTGAATACAAGTCTTGTATTCAGCTTCAAAAAAAAAAAAAAAAACCTCAGTGAACATGCAGAGTAACACCAAAACATTCTGCCATAAATTAAGTTTAAACAGATGGGCAGGCATACAAGTCCTCAGCCTCCTTTTGTTTTTAAGCTACCGGTGCAGCATTGTGGACTCCAGCTGAGAGAATCCACTGTATCAAACTCTGCATAGCACTGCAAACCATAAAAGTATCTGGATCTAAAAGTCAACGATTAAGTTCAATTTACACTTTTAGGAAAGTAGCTGTAACTAACATAGTCTGATAAACAGATAAACTATGCTCTTGCCAACATACTTTCACTCTTCTTTTACAGAGATATTGCAGAAAAATCACTATCAAAAGCAACATACAAGATCAAAGCCTTAACAACTCTGAGCAGGGGAAAGTATTTTTCCTTTTTATAACTGCTAACCTGGCTGGAGTCTCAGAAACAAAACGTGCAGTCACCCTTTCTGCATACATTTAAAATAATTCCAATAGATTTCATACAGGAAGGTTTTGCTGCTTTTGCTTCCAATCCTTCCCCCCTACCTATTAGGTATCTATAACAGTGCACTAGACTATACGGTCTCTTCACGTTACGCTTTCAATCCTTGGAAGTTCAGCACTATTCCACTCCTACCACATTTTTGGCCTTAGACAAAACCACATACATTAGCACAGCTATTAAGACCAACAAGGGCTGACGAAACATGTATAGGAAAGCTGGGTGGAAACACAGGTTACCAGCAGGTCAGGTCAGGGCAAGTCAGATAGCAACAGGAAGCCTGTGAACAATAAAATATTAAAGACCAACAGCATACCTTTGTCTCTGGCCATGCCCTTTTCTAGATTCTCACTAATACTGCTGGCATCTTTGCTGTGCAGAAAGCAATCCGAAAATAGTGACATCCTTCCAAGTTTGAATTCTATAGAGTATTTTGAAACTGCTTCAAGAGAACAATGTCACAGGATCTTCTCTATGCAGCCCAAGCCCTGATATCAGAATCATACATCAAGATGCTAATAACCACCTTTCCAAAACTTACCATCAGCATCTACCTCGTTGATCATATCCTGCAATTCTGCTTCTGTTGGATTTTGACCCAACGACCTCATGACAGTTCCCAGTTCTTTTGTTGTGATAGTACCATCACCATCTTTGTCAAATAGGGAAAAGGCTTCCTTGAATTCTAGAGGCAGAAACAGTCCCAGTGTTTAGTAACATCAGCAGCATAAGAAAATCACATATTAAAAATGCACTCCACTGACAACACCTCGTACAATTTTACCAAATACTTTATCTAATTGTATTTAGAGAATTAACATTCAAATATTAAAAAAATTACTTACAGCACAAACACATAATTTGCACAGTATTTTCAAGCTTATTTCATGTTACTATTACCCACATTACAACTCTACAGTGCATCACCCTGACTGAGGCACAGCTGCACCAGAAACAGCATCTGGTCCCACTTTACCATTAACAGCCATACTGGAACTCCAAGTGTTGTCATTTACCACTTATTTTTAAGGCAGCAGAAAACAAGAACTGAGATCAACCACAAGCAGGTGACTGATCTCCAACAGGCCAAATAATGCTGCTTCTCCTAACCAGCTGGAATTACATACATAGAAGTTATCTATAAAACACTGGCTTATGTTAATGGATAAAAAAAAAATCCATTTTTAGTTTGTTACCATTTCATTCAAGTTTATATTTGCTTTATTAAAAAGAAAAGAGTACCTAGGTCTGCTTTGACTCCAAGAAGTTCACTTGAGTCTAGCAATTATTTCTGTTTGCAAGAAATCTAGAAGGACTTGGCTCAAGTCTGAAAGTCTAAAAAAAAATCATTATCTGTAGTCCAAGGAACAAGCAGTCTAAATTAAGAGGCAATGAACCAGCAATCTTCCAAAATTATTTTATGTTTTCTTCAAGTGAATGCTTTTTTTAAAAGTGTTAGTAGAGATATGAAATTGTCAAAAACTGGTTTTTTCCATTGTTTCAGAGCTATTTTATTTTAGTCAAAAGAAGTAAGCAAAAGAATAATCATTTCTCATCAAGACACTTACCAGCAATCTGTTCTTCAGTCAGCTGATCAGCCTACACGAAGAATAGAACATTTTAGAATATTGTTTACCTCTAGCTATATGTCAAGCCACAAGACACTTCCTTCAGGTTTCAGTAGTGATTTATCATTACTTCTACAAAGCTACTTTCAATCCCTAGAATTCTGCCTCCGCAAAGAGATTCCACCCACCTACACTATGCAGTCATTTCCAAAGGCATATAAGCCGACTTGTTTTGAAACTGCACGAGAAGAACCAGACATGCCATCCTTCAACTTGGGAGAATCCAACTTGGTCAAGTGAAGGACACAGAGCAGGCTCCTTGCAAGTGGTCAGAAAGGCATGAAATCCTTGATGCCATGTGTTTGGGGTTTCACATCACATCAGATGTCACTTCCAGCAAGACAGTGACCCCACTACTGCACAGGCATATTTGCACATTAGTGGAATAATGGCAATTGTGCCACCTAGTGATTTTGACACTCCTGAAGTCCACCCTCCCCCACCTCACTGCATCAAGTATTAGCCTACTGCAAGTTTAACAGAAAGGACCGTGCCATAATATCAGGAGCAATTACTGCTCAGTATTACAGAGATTTTTGCCATCTTTCACCATAAAAAAAAACCCCAACATTTTCAAGCATCATGATGTTATTTTTCCACTCAGTCAACTAGTTCAAGGCACTTCGCATGAATATGCAGCTTGTTTTACACATCATTTTAAGGTGGCAAGATTTAGAACGCTCACTTAACATCTCTCCTGTACAGCAAGAGGCCACTGCTGCATCCAAAGGCATACAGCTCACTGGGCAACTAAACAGGCTTTCCCAAAAGCTTAACTGTGCTAATCACACCCTTCTAGAAGCCTCTCCTTTCCGTATGGCCAGAATATTACAAAAAGCTCTGCTGTCTGGACTCAAAGTAGCTAATCAGTTCTTTATGGAAAAAATCTGCATTTTCCTAGTAAGTAGAAAAGAAAAAAAATCTGATTTTACATGCCTAGTCATAGATACTGGAGCATACAAGGTACTGATTCCTTTTCAAACTAATTTTATCAGTTGGCTTTTACTAATAGAAGAATTTTGTAGGTCAGAGAACACAGGCTTCTTATAATCCTTTTGTCCTAAAATACCATTATTCAAGTATAAAAACCACTTAACAGCAGTAAAGAGCTACAAAACCAATGGAGAACAGGCTATATAATCTGTTAAACTCCACCACAGGGGAATACAGTAGGGCTGAGAGCCTGCTGTGTATGTTAAATGACATACACAGATATCACCTGCAAATCGGTGTTGATGTTGCATTTTTAATGTCTGTATTTAATGATTAAGCAATTTGCCCTATGCACAGTGGGTTGGGTGAACAAAACATAAATGCTAACAGCTAGAAGCAGTCCAAATTTATTAAATCTTCTGAAATAAAAGCAGAAAACTGGTGTTCAAAATCCATTTCGTCTTCATCTTTCCACACTCTTTGTGATTTTTCCAGAAAATGCGAGGTTTTAAAGATTATCTAAGGAATTTACATAACAGACTCAGTGCCCTGCAGAACAGGAAGCAGAGCCACACCTCGGCAAAAAACCTCCAACCCACAGCACCAGCTCATTGCCCCATTAGTCGGAGCTCACTGGATGCTTCTCAAATTGTATTTCAAAATAAAAAAAAAAAGGAAAATAAACAAAAAACCCCCGATTTCTCATACACCACGACGTCAGGAGCACACAACCCGACCCCAAACTGCCATGGGGTTCACCTTCCCGAG
>NW_009719178.1:0-231 GCF_000703405.1 Apaloderma vittatum | reverse complement strand
AACAACAGGCCCCAGCCACTCCCTGTCCCAGCTGCAGGACAAAGGTCCCCAGGGCTGGAGCCATCACCCCACCCAGCCCAGTCATCAAATCCTGTCCTGGTGATGTCAGCCTTTCCCGACGGGAAGGGAAGATGGAGAGACAGAATCGAGGTACACCCAGATTGCCAAAACGCGATTAGAGGTCAGCCTACAACTGTTTCGCCGCTCTCGTAGGAAGCGGGAGGGAAAAAA
>NW_009719177.1:4772-11022 GCF_000703405.1 Apaloderma vittatum | reverse complement strand
TCCAACCCTGACAATTCTATGATTCTAAATGGTGCTGGATGTCTACATGTAAGCAACTAAATCATACTATTAGTCAATACTAACAGTAAAGTCCAGAAAAAATATTCAGCTCACTCTGATACAGCTGTTAACTGCTTCATCAGCTGAATTAGTCTCTACATTTCATTGACTTCAAGGAGGAGACTGTTATTAATATACAGGAATCATGTACAGCATATTTGAACACCTGAATTTAAGTTACCTCAGACTGAATCCTTTTCCCTATCTAACCCTGCATCTTGAACACTTGCTGGAAAGCATATCTCATTCAAATCATTCTGCATAAACATCATCATTAAGATGTCTGTCAGCAAACAAACTCAATCTTCCTATACAAAATATTGAGACCCTTGTTTCACGAGTGCTACTTAACTTGCAAAGCATGGACATTATAACAGTTCATATATGCCAGTGTTATGACCATTTTAAAGTCTGTGCTTATGGCCATGCTAATGATGTAATGTGTGAAATTCCAAAATAAGATTTTTTTAAAAGAGCGTAATATCTACATATCCATAATACTCCTACTAACATCCAATTTTATTCACTAGGTAGTAATACTTAACAAGGCACAGTACTTTGAGAAAATCATCATGAACTATTCAAGCCCTCCTCAGTGTCAGCAATCCATGCACATCTACATCTTTTAAAATCAGGCAGTGTTAGTTCATTTCAACTGCACTAAAGATTTCAAATGGAATGAAAATTTAAATCAATCCTTCATTTCTCTTTGCCTCTCCTGTATTTTTCATTCTGTGAAGTCAAAGAAATACACTGAATTACCAACCAGTGCATGCCATCTATGCTCAGAAACAGCTCTTATCATCTTGGATTATAGAACAGACACCACTTTCTATTAGAAATTGACCTAACCTGAGCCAGCTTCAAACTGTTGCCAGTAGTTAAAGGAAAGGTCTATTGAAAAGAATTCTTCCACAGCAGTTTTCCCTACTGTGCTTTTACCAGTTGTTGTTTTTTCAGTTCCAATTTTGGAAGTCTCACCACTGTGGATTTTGAAACTTCACAACATTCCAGCAAATATACAATACACATCACTCCTGCACTCGATGAGAAATAAGCTCTTGATAAGTTTTTGTCATCTCTAATATCTCTGCTTCTGTGATTCAATAATGACTGATGTTTTTCCTTGCCTGCAGGCAATGGTCTGTAGGAAGACAAGCTGAGGGGAAAGGAAAAGAAAAAAAAAAACCACAATGAGAGAACAAGAGTTAAGAAATAAAAAATAAAGGAAAAGGAAAAGGAAGGAGGAAAATGAAAAGGAAAGACAGTCATAAGGTGAACTCATGGTACGGGAACCTTGAAGAAAAAGATTCAGGTTCCACTTCAGTCATACTTAGCATGTCAGCATAGCAAAACTCCTATTTCCCCTGTACCTCATCCTCCCACCACTAAGTTTCTAAAATCCAGGTGTATGTGAGAAACTAGTCTGCCTACTAGTGGTGTCTAATAAAAAACATACTACCTGGAGCAGCAGAAGGCCTATCTTTTATTGAATTTCATAAAAATCAACAAATATTCAAACAAAAAAGCAGCAGCTTAGGTACTGTGATGACAAGGCAACATGAATGTTTGTAGAACAATTTACTTATTTAATAGCACATTCATTCAAAGATAGAACAGATCTTAAATTTGCGCTCTGTAACACTTACAAACCTGATCCAAAACTCATTTTATTTTTTAAGACTTTTACATATATTTAAATACATTTTGAAGCAGACTATTTATTTTTGCATTTGGGTAACAAAATTTATCTTATTCAAACTTTCATTCTGAAAGAGAATGTAACACTCTCTATCTTCAGTCATCTAATGACATCCTTCCTGTAATCCTACTGACAATGTTCTCTATCAAGTTTTGATACTTACATTTAAAAAAACAAACAAACACAAAACTGAACTAAAAAAAAACAGGGTTTGAAGTGTTATAGGCATGTTTTTCACCTTTTCTGCTCTGGTACTTGTCCCTTGAGCATATTCACTACTTGAATGATTATATAGATGATCAAACTGAAATGCTGTATTTATATTTTATGATATCCCGCTACTACTTTTTATTAAAAAAAAAAAGTGAAACAGTCTTGAAACAAACAAATGAGGATTACATATTCCTGGCTCTTTTACATCACTTCTGTTGTTCTTGACATTGGAAAACACAGCAAATACCCTTCAATTACTCCAATTCACATTTGTACAAGCTAGGTTACAAAGACAAGATATGTGATTGATATGAAGACTCATGATGGAACTGGACACAGCACGCAGATCTTCAGCCCCCCAGCACAATGCCTCAGTCACTTATCCACATCGCTTTCTTTTTTCTACGTATTTAGAAATACACGTAACTGAGACAAAGATAATGAAGACCTTTCCAAAGATAACATTCCATATATCAGTAATGAAGGACAGAAATATCAGAATCCAGCACATAAAAAATAATAAGGAAAATGAAAAACTCGAACACAGTCCTGGCTTTGGAGTTTTTTATTTTTTGGAGTTTTTGTTTTTTTTATTTAAATACAGACAAGTAATGAGCAGGGGAAAAAAAAGCCTCACTTGCTAAGACCAAAATCATGCTGTACAGTAAGCAATATAACACTATTACTTCTAGTAATAATATTAGATTTCTCTATGTGGAAGACAGATTATTTATTTTACTTGCAATTAGATGCATTATTACTATCCTGTACAGCATGTAAACCATGACATGTAGACAAACACAATCTGTCAATTTGTATTCAAAGACAGTAGGTCAAAGCAATTTCCGAGAACAGCATCACAGAGCCAAAGTTCAAGGTAAGAAAGAAAAATATTACAGGATTATGACCTTCAGATCCAGATGCAGTACAAAAAAGGAAGCAATTTCCTCTTTAGTACACTTTGTAAATATCCGCTGATAATTTAAAGGAAGTATCTTCCTTTCCATTGAAAGAGATGCTAGGTTTTTTTGCTTTGCTGTTTATGTTTAAAGAAACAGATAATTTTCCTTCTGACTTTCAGCTGGTAATTTTCTGAAAAGGTAAGTTTTCCCCTTGCCAATCTGTATTTCAGAATTGTCAGCATTACATGTCAGCAAAAATGAACAGGACCAATGAAATACTACAACTGCTTCTCTACAAGATCACAAGGAAAAAAAAATATTCAAGACTAGATTTTCTGAGGTTAGCATTTCATTTCAAATTACCTACACAATTGTGAAACCATTTCAATTGTTTCATAAAAGGGAAGAATGCCTAACAGCATCTTCGTGTATTACAGACATGCCATGTGAGCGGGAAAAGCTGATAAGAATGGATATAGATTTGTCTTGCAGCACTTACTTTCTCCCCCATAACCACAGCATGGTATGAAGAGTACTGGTGAGTTAATACAGTCAGAAGCTCAAGCAGAGGGCATCAGTCCTAGAGCGACATTCTTTCCCCAAGCTCTGAGCCATCCAGTATAGAGGCAAAGCCACTGCTACCGAGAGCGAGCAGCAGAGAGACAAATCTACTTCCACCCTGGCCCTACAGTGACAGATGTTCTTTTAAGATGCAGCCATAAGGAATTTGTTCCAATATTCCTCCCAATGTACAGAGACACGTTCTATGAACTCTCCATAGCACAACTGTCCCATTTCACACTACTGTTCCACACAAGGGTCAGCCACTGTATGATTGTAAAGAATTAATACAAAAGGGAAAATATTTTTTTCATCCACAATCACGAAAAAATTGTCAAATAACATGCTTTATGAATGTTTTCTTGCAGTGTACCAAAATCCGCTACTGTTTTGCAGCGAGAAAACATCAAGTAACTTTAATGTTCTACAGAACAGAGCTATTGTGGCTCACTGCTTCAGCAGCACATCCCCTGTCGCAGCAGTTTTAATCCCAGAATTTTAAACCCATTTCCCAATACTGGGCTCAAGTACTTGAGATTGGATTGCCTAATGTTAAGCACAGAAATCAACAGGAGGTAAGTTTCCTCCTACCCTGAAGCCTTAATCTTGAATTTAAGAGGAGATTTTAAGTATAACTGAAACACCTGAACAAGTTCCTAAATCAATTACGTGCTGTAATACCTCAAAAGGCATGCTAGGAACATTATGAACACGGCTGAAGTGCAGATAACTCCTTCAGCTGGTAAAAACCAGCTGATTATAAGTAGAGAAACATTGTACGAACAGTTGTGGTTAGTAAGTAAAACTACAGAAATATTTTTTTTCCTAATTCTGTAATTTATGTCAATTTTACTTCATCATAAAAATAAGCTGTTACCACATAATTGCTCTTACTGTACAGCAAAGATGCTTATAATGAATGATGATAAGCAGGAACATGAATGAACAGTTGCCAGGCAACCAATAAATAAAGGTTCTGAATAGCGTGACCTCTCTTTAAAGGATAAAGCTCTCATCATAATTATTTTTCAAATCCATTTCAGTGACAACTATAATCATGTTTGCAGCATTAATGCTGGTCTTCCTCATACAAAATGAAACCAAATCTGTCATTTGACATATCACAGGTAACAAACTAAACCAGCTCAACCTTCTTTCTCAGATTATTATGGTCAATAGTGTAGTTTGAGGATAGCTAACAGGTTAGACAACAAATTGGAATCCAAAACAGAGAAGTGAGAATTAAGCATTTAAATTGGGTAATTACAACATTTTTTAAAAAAAAGTTATATTGTTACTGTAAGGATCTTCAAAAAGCATCAATACAAAGCCCTCCAGTGTTTACCTCTACAGAATGATCATTTGGTAGAGTAGAAGGATGAGATGATAGACTTTAAAATACTGAAAACAGATGCAGTTTGGAATGTTTTAAAATCTATAATACCACATTCGATCTTTATAAACTCTTAAAACTCAGTCTTGCCGAGTGCATAAGCAGAGCCGAGGTGCCTAGAGCAAGCACTGACCTTTTAGATGGATTCAAATAAAACTGACAAAGAGCAGCATAAATCTTAAACCAGTTAAAGAACACAGTGTATCTACTCTGAAGAAACAATGAATTGTTATGAAGGAGTTTTACATTATGCCTGCTAACTACTGGAAAGAGGAGAGCTTGTGGTTGTTCAGGGTTCTTAGGTGGACTAATAAGTTGTGTATTTATTTTAGTAAGCTCTCATGTCAGAAAACATTAGGAATACATGTTTTGGTACGTTTACCTTGTACCACATAAGGTGGTTACATAAATTTCTTTATTTAACCATTTTGTTTCTCTTCTTTAGTAGATTTTAGAACCACTAATAGCTGTGATGCTTAAACACTAAACAGACAAAAAATTTGCAATAGGAAAACAAGATGAACTACATAAACGAGTATGTCTTGCACCAAAGGTCTTTGAACAATATACAGGCAAGAGAATCCATAAACTTCCCTGCAACATTAGTAGTGCAAAATAATCTCATACTTTACAGTAGAAAATTGATCTACAAGAATTTTTGTAAACAGGATTTATTCTTTAAATTACCGCAGAGAATGCACTCTGCCAAATAGCAGCCTCCACATGTGTTTCTTCGTATCAAAGGAAAGCAAGTTCATTATATAGTAGGTATTTATCTTTTATGACTAAGAAGTGTTCTGTTACCTAACAGACACATCATTTGTCAATTATTTTGCTTATCTAGATATATCTGCTCATCAGAAGCCTTTACAGGACGTTTTCAATACATCTGGATTTCCTCAATAATCAAATAGGAAATACACTACATTATATTTTTATCATCTAATATTTCATCCACTAACTACCTCCACCACCTGATTTAATAACTCCTCTGCATCCTTCCAATAATTTCAGTTGGAACTTCGTATTCTAACAAAAATCTAATTCATTTAATTGGTACCTTATGCAAGAGTGAGATTCAGAATTCAATCAGCTGAAAATCATGCATCCTGACTGCAACTGAAAACAATGCAGAAGACCCTGTAAATTCCTTTAGGACACATGTCACTATTTATACTAAAGCCACCCTAATTGCTTCTCCATAGTGTTGAGCTTGCATTTTCACAAATTATAGAAATACTGTGTTGTGTTTACAAACTTGATAGCCAAGCCCACTAGTAGAAAAGGCTGTAAAGGTGATAGCAGAATTTTTTTTTTTTTACCCTTACACATGTTTATTTCTTTTCAATTACCAGCTGAAGAATCAAACTGGTCTGGTTTTAAGCTTAAAAGACCCAAAGCCTATGGAATGAAAGGTCA
>NW_009719177.1:590-4741 GCF_000703405.1 Apaloderma vittatum | reverse complement strand
TCAGCAGGAGCTGGAGGCTAATTGTAAAGTCTACTAACAATGAAAACAACAGGGTTCTCAGCCGCTTTTTACCATGGAGGAAACTGATGGTATTTTTCTGAAATTTGTATTCCACTGTATTTTGTTTCACAATACGCAATTCAACTGTCTCACCTCTCAAAATGGGAGGAGATAAAAGACTGAGGTTTTTTAAAGACCTGTTCATACTAAGAGTCATTTTAAGATCTCCCCTAGGGATTCAAGTCTATATATTGAGCGACAGAAGAAGCAAAATAGAGCGTAACTGCCAGCTTGAGGAGAGAGATGATGAAACATGCTTTGTCTCTAGTGTTTCCCACATCACAGATACAGTCAATGAAACTAGGTGAGATTCTAAAAACAGTTCTTTGCTCAACAGGCTTTATGCAGATCCCTAGCCGATACAGTTGCTCACAGGGCTAAGAGTAGGCAATATTAGAATCCAGAGATGAATCTTACACTAGATTCCTGCCAATTCTGTCTGCTGGCCAAGGTATCCTTGTTTTAATAGCCATTTTTTCCTTAACAAAATGATGACATTGTTTACGAATTTTTATATTGAATATTTATTGGTAAATTAAATATATATATATATATACACACACTCTTTATTTAAATATATACATAAACTAACAAATAACAACAGAAGATAAACTCAGAGTATAATACCAGCTCAAACTGAACAATATTATTTGGTTTAGGAAAACATATTAATATATATATAATCTGTATAGATGATACTTGTGAAAGACCATCTATAGACACTCTCAATAACACGTAAAGAGTTATCTTTGAGCAAAGTACATATTATTACTACACTGAGGAACCTGGGGCAGGAGTGTGTGAGGAAGTTGACTGCTCTGGTTTTTAGTAACAAAGTACCTTGTGGGTGCTTGTTTCAATTTCAAATTCAAAATTTTCTTTTAATAACTATTATTCCATTCATTGTCTCACTGATTTAAATTTTCCTCTGCTAGTGTACAGAAATAGTTGACAATAACAGAAAAACTCTACATTGATGGCCATATTCTTCCACTAGGGCACTTAACTCGCTATGTTTTGGATCAACAGTTCAGCAATGAGAAGAGGGAGCTAACAGTAGTCCTCGGTTTATCTCACTGTGTCAGAAACACTGTCTCACAATAATGCCTCTGCTAATCAGTGAACTTTGAAAATTACTGCTAAAATCTTCATACCCATAAGACTATGTGAACCTTTATCATGATTCCTTAAACTATCAGTTTATGATCATCTCTCATGCAGCTTTTACCACAAAGCTCTGACTGACTCAGAGTTCAAGTGTGCCCCTCCAGAGTTGTGAACTCCATGACCTGAATCCTACTCAGCTATGTCCATTACATGAAATACTACATACATAAATACATTCCAGGATTGATAACTCGGTTATCGTCGAAAGCTTGAGGACTTCATCCATATAGACGTTCAGTTAAAAGAAATTTTACCAAGGGACCACAAAATTCTAAAGAATTCTAAAGAGTAAATGCGTTTGTAAACTTCAGTTTTATCTTTTTATTTGAAAAGATAACATTATTATTTATTATCTTTGAGATACAGTAATATCTCATTAAAATTGCCCTGGTTTACAGTGTAACAAATCCGCATTAAAACAAATAAATCAAAAAAAATCTAAAAGTACTATATTGATTTTGCTTATCAATCAGGAATGTTGGTTAAATAAGACAGAATAACAAGAGGAAATAAATGATCTCAACATTTCATAACATTCAACAGGTATCACCTCCATTTTATTCAGAGACAAGAAAGAATGAAAAAAAATTAAAACTCTGCTTTCCAACCATCCTAAACACTTGTTCAGTGCCATTTCATTCAATTAAATATACACCACTTTGTTCCTGTACCATAATTCATTTATCTATTCCTATTATCACAAGAAATATTTGTCACATTCTCCCAATTCACTATCAAGTACAACTGTTTCATGCACTAGTGATGACGTGAAAGTCTGTTACAGCACAACACATACATACTGTTGCCAAGTCCTTTGGCTCAAATTTCCCATGGTTTTAGCCTTTGCTGTTTACAACAGAAAGAAAGCTGAATTTTCAGCACTATCGGATGATGTGGACATGGCAACAGCTATTCTGGGTCATTTAGGTCATTTAGTCAGGACAATGTCACTGACAGTTGGTCAAGGCAGTGGCCCAGGGAAAAGTCCCATATTGTAGGACAACTCTTGAACACTAGAGTAATCCCCTGGAACACTCTCCTAGCTCCCAGCAATCTGTGACTCAAAGACTTAAATATGAAAAGATACTGGGAGTGCTGGCATATGACAACACACTTCAATTCAGAGGTCTGGGAGAAAGAACAGGAGATGGCATATTTCAAAAGGGAGAAATAGGTGCCCTCATCACACACATACACATGCTACTTTATTCCACCCAACAGTGTTTCTTGCTCCCCGATATTGCCTTTGCCCTCAAAATGTACTTTTTTCCACATGGAAGAGGTGGCAAAAATGAAAGCATTTCCCTTCTTTCCTCATAAAACCTCCTTCTGACTGGAGTTGGCCTCCTGTTCCTATTCCACTTGACTAAACCAATCTTTTTCTCCTCCCACACTAGCTCCATCTGCCGCCCGTCTCTCCAGCAGAGCCAGATGCCAGCAAAGCAGACTACTGTGGGAGGAGAAAGTTCTGTCGCTGGAATTTCTTCCCCATACTCTGCAGGGGGCCAGGCTGTGAAGCCCGGAGAGGATAGAGAGAGCAACTTCCTCTCTTCCACGCTGCTCTCCCCTGCTCATCAGGAAAGAAGGCAGTTGAGGACAGGAGCAAAAGAAGAGTAAATCTTCAATATGCACTCGGAAACTGGCAACCTTAATATTTATACAGCGAAACTCTCACAACTGTACTCCAGGCTCCAGCATAGTACACACCACATAAACATGTAAGAAGACATGAGTCCTGCCCCAAAGAGCTTACAATCAAACAAAAGCACAAAAGAAGAACGACTGGAGCACAGGTGACCAAGAAAAGAAGCCTAGGATTTATAATCAGAAGAGATCTTAAGGACAGGGTAAAAATACAATACTTTCTGGAGAGACATAAGTCAAAGAGAGAAACTATGAATGTGTGCTGTTAAGCTGAGTGGAGGATTGCATATGGCAAAGGAGATTGCCTGTACAGAGGGAATGTCTAGAATGAAAGCAGACACAGGGAAAGAAAAAGTGATTTTTTCAATACATTTTAGGTGATCATGCATGACGCAAAGGACGAAGTAGTACAGGTAAGAACTTCAGGCAAAAAAAGGAGACAGTCTAGGAACGGAAGAACATCTGCAAGCGCAATCTTGCCACAGATGGCAACTAGAATGAGTGTTACTGAGTGAGAGCGAGAGTTCATATAAAACAAGCAAGTGTGCATATGCGTGAGACCAAGGAAGAGACACAGACTAAATTTCCCTGAGAGAAAGAATTGTGGCAACCCAGGAGATCAAAGAGACTAGAAACAAAAATGACTGAAAGTGCTATATGGGTGCAGCAGAAAGTTTGGAGTTGGGCTGGCAGGACAGAAGAAAGCGAAGGAACACGGAGATCTAACAGAAAAACAGAACTATGTATTAGAAGTTGGAAAAGCACATATATATTACAGACACATAACAAGAATGACGAGTAAATTGAATATGTAGAAAAGGAAGAGGGAAATACATACATCACATTGAAACAGATTAAGAAAAAGGGCTCACAGCAGAATGGAGTGACAGGAGGGAGGAAAAGAAAGAATATATGATAAAGTCAGTAAAAGAACATGAGTTGACAAAAAACACCATGTAAAAATCCCAAACAAGAAAGTGGGAAGTGTTTAGAAGAGTGATTAGAAATGGAGGTCCACGGAATTCTCACTGTCAGTGTAAAGTCTTGCAGTTTGTCCCATCTAGGTATATCCACATTTTAATCTTACTCTTCACCTGGAAAAATCCATCCTCCATACCCTCTAAGTTTTGTGCTGTAGTTGCACCTTTATACCGTGTTTCACTATTTCTAGTGGCAACTCTTTTTGTTACGCATAAACGGAAAAAAAGGTCTTATTTTGCCTAATACTTTTCCACAACCAAACATGCCAAAATCTCAACTTTCCTTCCTCCCGTTCACAT
>NW_009719177.1:224-573 GCF_000703405.1 Apaloderma vittatum | reverse complement strand
AAAAAAAAAAAAAAAAAAAAAAAAAGAGCTGGGGAAACTCAGCACTACGGCGATGTCCAAGATATTCCAGGGAACCTTCCCTGAGCTGCATGTACACCCTACGCCCTAGGTCTCCCCCGTGCCCGGACTGAAGAGGGTTTCCCGGCCCCCGTGGGCGCGGGCAGAGGGGAGGCAACGGGCTGTGCTCCAGCGCTCAGCATCGCGCTTTGTGCCGCCGCGGATAACGGGATCTCCAGCTGAAACGCATCCATCAGGCTGGACAACTCAGGGAGGGGGGCTAGCTCCCGGCTACTGGAAAGAAAGCCGACACGGACGTACGCCCTGGCTGCTGGAAGACATGGCTGGCTGG
>NW_009719177.1:0-212 GCF_000703405.1 Apaloderma vittatum | reverse complement strand
TAACATCAGAAAAAAAACGAAGGGAGGAAAGGAGGAGGGGGAAGCACACACGCTCACACATGCATACGGCTGCTCTTACCTCCACATTGAAATACTGCTCCGCTTTGCACACTGTAGCACATAAAATCCAAAGGAAGGTTTGCAAGAAAAACACCCTGGACTGAGACACGAAATCCAACCGGCTTCCAGTGCTGAATGCGAGTACGATCATA
>NW_009719176.1:388-1276 GCF_000703405.1 Apaloderma vittatum | reverse complement strand
TGGAGTGGGCACGGGAGGCTGCGGGTGCCACTTGCAATGGGGGAGCAGCAGATCCGGGCAGAGATCTCGCATTATTCCCTCTTACCAGGGGATCCCTGTCTCTTGGCTCGTCCCAGCTGTGAGCATGGGAGCCTCCTACAACGAAAACTTCTCTTTTTCTCCCTCCATTCTGAGCACATTTGACCCGGCACCCCTAGAAAGAGCCCTGCCTTGGCTACAGGCATGGGGAAACTGAGGCACAGAGCGGGGTGGGCTTTTAATCGGAGGTCTACACACAGGAGTATGGCTGAAGCAGCTTCCCGCGTGTCACACACCTCCATCTCCCCGCTCCCAGCCCACCTTGTTTCGTCTGCCCGCGGGACGTGGGAGGGAGCCAGCACCGAGCTCCCTCGCTGGGAGAGACTTACTTGGAGAGAAGTGGGGGGCCATAGGGCTGGGAGGGCCACGCCGCGGCGGGAACCGCGCTGGGAGCCTGCGAAATGCTTCCACGCTCCCTCGCCGTCTGGACTTCAAACCTGTTTAACCACCTAAGGTGGGGCCAGGCAAGGGAAAGGGGCTGGAGCAGCAGCCTCGCCCCGCGCGGTGTTGAGCCCGTGGGCGGCCCCTCAGCCCTGAGACCATCCTGGGAAGGTGTCCTTGACGGGAGCCTCCGCGGCGTGGGACAGCCAACACGTTGGGGAGAGCGCTGGGTGGCGTGTCCCCCTTGCAGGGGGTTTCCAGGGGGTGAAAGAGGCAGAGAGAGTTACGGATTGGAAAAAAAAAACTAAAATGGCTTTAACAGAACAACGATAGTACTGATAAGGAAAAAATGAAAGTAATGAAATCGGTATGGGGAAGTCCCAGGCTCAATGGCAGGGGAAAACCAGGCACAGGAGCTGGCTTCAGGAA
>NW_009719176.1:0-214 GCF_000703405.1 Apaloderma vittatum | reverse complement strand
TGTCCTTAAAATCTTTATCAATGACCTGGGTGAGAGGATCAAGAACACCCTCAGTTAGTTCGCAGGTGACACCAAATGGAGCGGGAGTGTTGATCTGCTGGAGGGTAGGGAGGACCTGCAGAGGGATCTGGGCAGGTTGGATCGATCGGCTGAGGTCACCTGTCTGAGGTTTAACAGGGCCAGGGGCCGGGTCCTGCCCTTGGGTCACAACAAC
>NW_009719175.1:3196-3412 GCF_000703405.1 Apaloderma vittatum | reverse complement strand
CGGCTTCGCCTTCGCACTCCAGGATGCAAACCTGCGCGGGAGACGCGGGGATGGGAGTTCAGGTGGTGTTTGGTCCCTCCCGTGGTGTCCCCCCAAATGCCGGGGAGATTGGACATTCTCACCTGCCCCCACTCCCAACCTGTTCAGTGATGCGTTGGAAGATACCCATGGGAAGGTGCTGGCAGCTCGTTGGACCCTTGGCTGGCCTTGGGGGGG
>NW_009719175.1:370-3090 GCF_000703405.1 Apaloderma vittatum | reverse complement strand
AAGAGGAGGCTCCGGGGAGACCTCGTAGCTCCTTCCAGTGCCTGAAGGGGCTACAGGAAAGCCTGGGAGGGACTTTTTATGAGGGCGTGTGACGATAGGATGAGGGGCAATAGTCTTAAACTAGAGCAACGTAGATTTAGATTAGAGATTAGGAAGAAGTTCTTCACCATCAGGGTGGTGAGACACTGGAACAGGTTGCCCAGAGAAGTTGTGGATGCCTCATCCCCGTTCAAGACAGGGTTGGACGGAGCTTTGAGCAACCTGGGCTGGTGGGAGGTGTCACTGCCCATAGCGGGAGGGGGTTGGAGTGATCTTTAAGTTCTCTTCCAACTCAAACCATTCCATGATGCTATGACTCTTCCTAGAGACATCGCACCAGACACATTCCACACTTCCCTCTTGATATTCATGCTCCCATCCCACCGTCCCGTGGGACCTTCAGGTGTCCGTGAGGCCAAAAAATCCCTGAGTCATGGGGCAGTGGAGGTGGGAAGGGACCTCTGGCATGTCCTCCTGGTGTCTGGGGTTATTTCCTCCCAGGGGGTAGGACTTTGCTCATCGCCTTGTTGAACTTCATGAAGTTTCTGCCAGCCTGTTCCTCCAGCTTGGCGAGCTTCCCCTGGAAGGCAGCGTGACGCCGTGGTCTACCATCCACGCTTCCCAACTCTGCATCATCTACTGATTGCTGAGGGTGTGTCTGCCCCATCATTCTGGTCACTAACAAAGATGTCAAGGTCCTCCAGATTTCAGTCCCCCTCACCGTCCATTTGCCTACCCTGCGCTTCAGCATCTTTTCTGTGAGGATGTCGTGGGAGACCATGTCCAAGCCCAATGAAAGTCAAGACAAGGTGGTTGTCTCACTGCAGAAAGTTACCAGGTTGATCAAGTGTGATTTCCCCTTCGTAAATCCACGGTGGCTGCTTCGCACGACCTTCGTGTCCTTCATACATTTGGAAATGCTTTGGAGGACCATGTCCTCCACCACCTCCCCAAGAGTTGAGGTGAGGCTGGATTTTCCAGATCCTCCTTCATGCCTTCCTCAAAGGCAGGTGTGACATCTGTGTCCTCCCAGCCCGCAGGAGCCCGCCCTGACCGCCATGTCCCTTCAAAGGCCTTCAGAAGCAGCTCCATCAAGAGGTGAATTGTGCTTCCTGAGCACCCATGGGTGCATCCCACCACGTTTCCTTTCCAAGAGACCTCATCCACCAAGTGGGCTGGTACCACCAAAACCAATATCCAGGAGAATATCATCCAAGAACTGAACTAACTCAATGCCCAAAGAAACTAGGGCTGGAGGGCCCAGAAGAGAAGTATTGCCTTCCTTCACCCTGGAGTGTCTCCTTCCCAGCGTTATCATCATGGTGGGCTCTTCTAAATGCCTGACACCAACTGGGGGAGCCCATGCTGAAGCACGTTAGTGTGTCTGCCAGACCAAAACCCTTGTCAAGACCCTCTTCACCATGGGCTCGTTGACTCCGCCAGGTGAGAGGTGCTGCAAGTCCCAGCGTAGTGTCTCAAGGCTGCAGCTCAAGCACGTGGCTCTGCAGCGATTGGCTATTTCCATCCCCGTGGGCAGCCAAGCTCTTCAGGCAAAAAGAGAAAAGAAAAATCCCTGTCCCAAAGCGAGGTGGTGAAGAGGATCTTGTAGGCAGGGACACCAAGAGCATCCTGCGCTGAGCCAAGATCCTGTCTCAAGATCTCCAAGGCTTTGGCAGGGTTTACAGCTGATGTCTTGGGGGTGGCCAGTGCTGGAGATAAAAGGTGATGGATCACACCTCCAATGAGCACCAGCTAATAGGCTTAAGGACGAATTACTCCAGGCGTCAGGCTGAAGACCACCGATGGTCCTGTCATCCATCCACAAAGCAGCACCATGAACATCCCTGGGTCTTCGGCGGTCTAAATTCACAACGAAATGGCTTCTGCCAATGCTCCTCCACTTCAAACTGAAAACACCTGGCAGCCTCCTCTTGATCTTTGGTTGGCATCACCGATGCCACGGTGGGTTTGCGCTGTCCCTAGGTGGCCCTGGGGACCGGGACGTAGGCGATTCATCCGCATCTTGAAGACCAGCTCCATTGGCAGTTCCTTGTCCTGCCCTGCCAGCCACCATGCTGGTGCAGGCATGCCTGGAGCTTCAGGGGGATCTCCTGCTTCTACCTCTGAAGGACGCATCAGCCACATCGCTGATGGGACTTCCTTGGCCATCGCTTTAGAAATCATCGAATCGTAGAATTAAATGGCGGGGAGTTGTATCAAATCCCACCATGGTGCTTCTTCAGGCAGAAACCAAGCCTTGAAAGCCCTCAGGTTCCTCTGCTCCTGGTTCAGACCATCCTTGCTTTGAGACAAAACCTTGCACAGATGCCATGTGCCACCAACCACCCCATCTCCTCTCCGTCTTGTCGCTCAGGGAAAACAGAAAAAAATGCAGCTCTGGAAGGAGGATCGGGAAGGAAAGGGGGGGATCCCTGCAGCCCTTCTGGTGCCCTTAGACCACAACACAACATTTTTGGGGCAAAACCAGGGCGAACGCGCTCCAAAATTTGATGGCAGTGATGTGCGATCAGAGAAGGCTTCCCCAGCAAGGGAGGTGGAACTGGGGGTGGCTCCAGCATCTCCACGGAGCCTTGGAAGACTCTGGTCCCACCTTGCTTTTGGGGGGACATTTCCCAGTCCTGGGGGCTTCCTGAGTTGCCAGCTCTTTTCAGGTGGACGTC
>NW_009719175.1:0-312 GCF_000703405.1 Apaloderma vittatum | reverse complement strand
ATAATCAAGAGAGTGAGAGGGACTGTGGGGTGCCCTGTCCCCCAAAACACCGTTGCCGGCCGCCTGCAAAGCTGGTCCCCTCCTGGTGGGGCTCACAAAGGGGATTTTGGTGGCTCCTCAGAAGATGGGTTGGGAGTCCAGGGGACTGGGGTGGGACAAGGTCTTGAGATCCTCGTCCCCATCCCCAGTTTGGGGTCTGCAGCCTCTCTCAGCACCATCTCACCTGGTGGCGTCCCCAGGGGAAGGTTGCTTAAGGTGGAGGGACAACAGCACCTTCCCCTCCAAGTTTTGGCACCGAGTGGCCACCAAAGC
>NW_009719174.1:14641-14916 GCF_000703405.1 Apaloderma vittatum | reverse complement strand
AATAGGTGGATATGGAGAATCTCATCCCTAGACCCGGCATCACGGTGAAACGAGCGCTGGGCAGAATCTGCTTGGGAGTCCTGTTTTAAGCAGGTAGAAGAACTTGTCGCTGGTGGATCTTGGGAAGTTGCTTAGACTTTTGGGAGGTTTCTGGAGAGGTCCAGCAGAAACGCCCTTTTGAACAGCGATCCTGTAAACTGGCCACTTCGGGCAGCAGAGGGGAAGGAGGAGGAGGAGGAGGAGGGCACTGGCAGCGGGGGCTGGAGGGGGCCGTG
>NW_009719174.1:10425-14610 GCF_000703405.1 Apaloderma vittatum | reverse complement strand
TTGCTGAGGCAGGGCTGGATATGTTTGCCTCTGAAATGCACGGTGTGTGATCAGAGGGACCAGGAGCGGGGTGGCTGTGCTGGCAAGAACCTGGGAAGTTGAGAGAAAAGCCAAAAGCTCGGGATACATTTGGGGAAACCCTGCTAACTGTGCTAGGCTGAAGACCCTTCGTCCTACCCAAGGGAGACGGTGATTAGATTATCTCCTGATCTCCTGCGTGCCTCTGTGGGGAGGAGGATTCTAATTCTTCAGGGCTTTTGTACGTGAGCGTTACAGAGCTCTGAAGGCTGGATGAAGCCAGAGATAAAGTGAGAATATTCGATAGTGCATGCAACTGTCCATTCAAACAGTTTCCCTGGAGGAGTGTCCACCGCGTGGAGCATCTCCCTTGGATTTGAGCACCCTTCGTGGCTCCCATCTGCTGGCCTTGATGTTGAGCTGAGCAGTGGGAGAGTTCCCCGGTGGCTGCAGTGCCAGTGGTAGTTCTTTCTGGAGGTGGTCCAGGAGGATGGAGGTACCTGCTGGGGGCTTGCTGTTGGGTGACAATGTCGAGGTGTCCGTGCAGAAGGCAGGCCTGGGGCCAGGCTGGAGCCTCTGCTGAGCTCTTCAAGGTGAGGTGATGGCTGTGGTGGGAGGCTCGGTGTTCACATGCCTGGGAAGAGGTGGTGGACACCGTCCCCTACCTCGAAAGCCCAGAGGTGTGGGCCTTGAGTTGCAACGATGCTGATGACAAGAGGAGAAGTGCAGGCAAGGAGGATGAGGATGGAGAGAAGTGGAAGGAGCTTGAGGTTGAGAGACATGGTTGGTATGGGCACTGCACTGAGGTTGTGGGACTGTCCCCAGGAACCCTTTTCCTGCTGTAACTGAAGCTGAAGATGGGGTGGGAACATCTTAGTACTCTTCCTGCCTGGGCCACACAATGCTTTGCCATCATAGCACGAGTCTTACTGGCGTCTTTCTGCCACATGTGGCATCTGCTGACATCTTGTGGGGACGCGCTTAGAGTGGGCTCTGCGGCAGCTCCCTCTCTGTTACAAATGTGGTGGGCACCAGTGCATGTCCTTCTCCATCTCCTTGCTCTGGGCAGTCCTTTCCCTATGGCAGGAGACCACAGACTGGCCCTGTAACGCCTCAGCCGAGCAAGGCAGATACACTGGAAATGTCTCCTCCACCACGTTTGGATTAGGCCTGAGGGATCTCCCCACAGTGGGGACATCCAGGGCGCAGTGTGCTTGGGGACCCCAGAGGATCCACTGGGACTGATCACTCTGCGTTTTTGCTGGGAGCTCGGGGGTCGGTGCTGTGGGGTGTGGGAACGGCCGGCCAGGAAGCTCTTGGGCGTGTGTCTTTCCTGCGAGAGCCTCCCCGAACTGAGTCATCCTGTGCCACACTGAGCCGGCTGTTTGGCTTCAGCGTCCTCCGCAAGATGCATAAAACTGGGGGAAATTTGGTGTCTGAACAGAGAGAATGAGAATGAACTGGGCTTGGTTTCATGATGCGGAGCGGCTCTGACGTGAAATCCAGCAATCTCCCCTGGGGATCCCAAATGCACTTAGTCTTGAGGACAAGCAGCTTGTTTATAAAGGCAAGGATCTCCCCAGGTGTCCTCTAGGGACCTGTCCGTGGAGCAGCAGGTAGGAAGTTTGTAGGCAAAACGGGATGAATAGCCCCAGCTCTGGCTGGAGAACTCGGTGTCTGAGATACTGGAGAGCTGCTGTCTCTGATGGGCAGCACAAGAAACTGTTCCTTAGTGACGATCTGGGCCTTCACCTTAATTTTCATTTGATTTTTTTCTGTTTTTTCTTCTCTTTTTCTCACAATAGCTGCATGCTGTGGCTGCCGCTGAGAGCCCCGCGTGGCTCGTAAAAGTCCAGCGTTCGGATTAGGAAATGTCAGGGTTGTGGTTGCCTGGGCGACCTTAATTCGGCCCCACGTGCGAGGGCATCAAGACGCTGTTCCTGGCACTGGCTGGAGCTTCCAGCCCCCCAGGGCTCGGGGTGCAGCTTTCAGTCAGATGCTCCTGGGGACTGTTCAGAGTTGCCTTCCCAGCTTCTCCATGTCTCTCCAATGTCATATCTGACAATTTGGAAAAAACCAAACATGAATGGGTTTACATTCTCAGCAGCCTGTGGTGGGTGGGGAGACTCTGCTTCTACGAAGAGGCATCCTTGAGATAGCAGAGGAGCAAAGTCACCGGGGCAAAACCCCACCAAACGTGGGGAGCATGGAGACTCAAGCCCAGCAAACCACGACTTGCCTGCCGCCGAGTGCCTCCACACCCACCTGCGGAGCAAAACTGCCCAGTTTTAGAGGGCTCAGCAGTGTTAGGGTTCTCTACCAGCCTCTGTTTTCTGAGGCCAGAGGCATCTGAGTTTGCTGGAGCCTGTGTTTCCCTCCCTGGGTTTACAGCTCCAATTCCTGTTCCCTTTTCCTGATGGGTTTTGCTGCTGGGAGGCTTTTGTTGGGGCTGTTTTGTGCAGGAAGGAGGAAGAAGTGTTCTGTTTTGTTTTGTTTTGAGCCCATGATGGGAGCCGGACAAGGATGTGCAAGCTGCCCTGGTCTCCCAGGCAGGGAGACCAGGGAGCTCTGGTGGCAAAACTCATGTCCCTGGATGGGCCAGCGTGGAGTTTGCGGCCTGATGGGCGAGCAGACCCCGGTAGAGGTGCTTGGGTGTACTCAAACCTTGCTGGAAATACTGCCTCAGATGTTTTTGCGCTGTCCCTGTGAAGTGTCACTCAAGTAGCTCCTGGTCCTGCTTCCCAGTGACTCCTGATCACGTTGAGGAGCCCTGTCTTGTGTCACTTGGGGATGCCGCGGGAACAGAGAGGAAGCCACACAGGCTGTTCTTAGCCCCCTTTGTTAAGAAACGTCATCAAACAAGCCTGCAGCAGCCCTGGAAGGTAACCAGTGACTTCCCAGCCATGCCAGTGCCAACCCTGTCAACTGGGTTCTGTGCCCTTTCTCCACCCTGAGTGAGGAAACGATGCAGCGGCATGTGGGGAGAGCATCTGTGTGCCACGGGGAGCCCCGCGCCGCAGCAGGAGCCTCACCGGGGTGTCTGCACGAGCGCTGGCAGTGCTGAGACGATGGTGAGGGAGGAGGCCGGGGCCGCCTTCTGCTCTGCTTGGCTCCATCCCAGCTTTCAGGACAAAGGCTGGAACGTTTCCACGGCCGAGCGGCCGGTGCCTGGAAAGCCGCTGGCTGCCAGCACCTGCCATGATCGCAGGCTAGCAGAGCTCATGGTGAGGTTTCAAGGGGCTTTAGCTGGTCCCTGACTCTACCAAAAGAAAAAAAAAAGGGCAGGGAATACCCTAACCCTTATCCTACGTTTCCCTCATTCCAGCTGGCTGTTCTTGAGGACTACGCAGATCCCTTCGATGCGGCTCAGGTGGCTGGTAGCCAGGCAGGGCTGGAGAAGGTGACAGAGAATGATGGATACATGGAGCCCTATGAAGCCCAGAAGATGATGGCTGGTAAGGTGGAAGGTTCTGTGCAAAGGCTGGTTTTGGCACTTCTGGTCCCTGCAGTGTGAATTCATTGGCTGCTGTACTCTGTTCCTTGAGGCCCTTGACAGCACCGTGTCCCCCCAGACATGGCAAATGCCAACGATGGCTTTTCAGGGAAATTTTCGCAGCTTTGAGCCCCTTTTCAAGCAGTAAAGGAACCTTGATCTTTCTCCCTGCGATGCTGCCTCCTGGGACCCTGGTGCCTGCTTGCCAGGCGGAGCTAGGAGAGACCTGACATATGTCTGGCGTAAAACTAAGACGGATGCGGGAGCAGTTTAATTTGGTTAGGACTGGGCCAGAGTGTGCTGTTGTCTGCTGCGGCAGCAGGGTCCCTGGTGGGCTTGTTTGTGGCTGGAAAGCGGGTGAGGTGAGAGCGCGTGCGCGCTCCTGAAGGCATCGCTCCGGCTGCCGTGCTGTGCCAGCCCCAGGCTCTGGCTGCTTTTCCTGGAGTGAGCAGTTTCTGGAAAAGCTCATGTGGCTT
Organism: Apaloderma vittatum; assembly: GCF_000703405.1. Classification (NCBI taxonomy): domain Eukaryota; kingdom Metazoa; phylum Chordata; class Aves; order Trogoniformes; family Trogonidae; genus Apaloderma; species Apaloderma vittatum. The sequence continues at coordinate 10,623 of NW_009719174.1, read as the reverse complement.
TTTTTGGACTAGACGGTTGCATTTCTTGGAAAAAATGGTGCTTGCGTCCACAGGAGGGTTTTTTGTCTTGCTTGAGGGAAGGGCATTTTATTAAATTAGGCCTGCTGGGTGTCCGGGGAAGAAACCCAGCCTTGATGCTGGCAGGGAATTGGACTCTGGGATGCTCTGTCCTTGCTCTACAGGGCTACTCGAGCGTGG
>NW_009719174.1:9040-10404 GCF_000703405.1 Apaloderma vittatum | reverse complement strand
GAAGGCATCTTCATGCAGTGGATGCTCAGGACGCAGCAGCCCAGCAGCTCCTCCACTTCTGGCTGGTGCTTGCTGGAGGTTTGGGGAGGTCTCTTCCATCGCTGATGCTCACTTGCATGAAATTGGGTGAAATTTCCACCTGGCAGGGCTTTGGGGACCGTGGTCGGGCCATGTTGGGCAAAAAGCTCATGGTCTTTTCCCCTCGTCTCCTGCTAGAGATCCGCCAGAAGGGCTTACGAGAGGCTCCCGCCCGGCCGCTGCACCTCTATGACACTCCCTACGAGCCTGTCCTTGGAGGGCTGGATGGGGACAGTGACCGCCCAGCTTGCCCCAGGCCCAGGGAGTCCCGGCTGCCCGAGGATGATGAGCGGCCACCAGAGGAGTACGATCAGCCCTGGGAGTGGAAGAAGGAGCGGATCTCCAAAGCCTTTGCAGGTGAGGGGTGGGAGTGGCCCTAAAGGATGGATAACTGGCAAAAAACATTGCGTTTTGCAAGGGGCAAGCTGGCTCCTCGGGGTCTTTTGTGGGGGTTCGGTAGTGTTGGCCTCTGTGTTTCCATGACTTGGGGAGTCAGGCTGGGAGGAGCGGTGGATGGAGCTGCCTTGGCAGCTTCTCAGGTGCCCACATCTCGTTGCCGCTTCTCACCTGTGACTGATCACAGCTTCCAGTGCGACCCCCTGCAACCTCAAATTGCAGGGGAGAAAGGCTTGGCCTTGGGATCAAGCAGGTCTGTCCTTCCTCGGGGCAGGAGGAGAGCTGGGAGCTCCCCAAGGAGCTCTTGGCCAGGTGATTGTCCGGCTCCCTGACCTATTTCTCTGCGTGGCGGGATCGATGGTGTTTGTGTTTGTTAATGAGGAAATCCATGCTGTGCATTAGTGCTGGCTCCTCTGTCGGCGCTGGCTAATTTGCCACGTTCTTATCTATGATGTGTTTTAATCGCGGCGTTGTGCGCAGGAGGGATGCCGGTGGAGAGGGGTGTGGAGATTCAGTCTCAGGAGTGATTCGCCATTTCGGTTTGAGCTCTACGAGCTCGACATGCCTGTCTTCGGCTCAAAACCGTGGAGCCGACAACCGCTTCTCAGGCTCCGTTGTGAAACGTGGTGGCACTGCTGGGTTGGGTTTGTGCTGAGGAATCCGTGCTCCAGATTTGGGTGGGTGAGCCACCTTGCTCGATGACCCCAGGTGAAGGTGGTGAGTCCCTGGGTCCCGTTTGCCCTTGGATTCCCACGAGTGTTCCCTCGGGCTCACTCCGAGTCCCAAGGGAGTTGGGTCACCATGCCCTGGGTTGCGTTTTGGACCTGCTGCCTCTTTTCATCCGAAGTTGCTGGAGCAGCAACGTCAGAAACATGCCCGTGTGTCAGGCT
>NW_009719174.1:8692-9009 GCF_000703405.1 Apaloderma vittatum | reverse complement strand
TGGTGCGGCGGGGGGGGGCGAGATGGCCAAGCTGGCGCAGAGCTCCTGGGAATTCAGCCTTTCCCCTCCACTCCAACTGCTCTCCTTCTCTGTGGGGCTGGTGTTGCTGACGGTTTTTTCTAAGCCCTTTCTTTCTCTCTTTCTCGTTCTCTTTCTTTCCCCCCTCCCTGCTCCTGCCCAATCCAGTTGAAATCAAGGTCATTAAAGACCTGCCGTGGCCACCGCCAGTGGGACAGCTCGACAGTGGTGAAAGCCCCCCGGACGGTGAGGCTGGTGCCTCCGCCCCTCCGCAGCCCAGCTACGAAGACGGCACCGGT
>NW_009719174.1:4709-8657 GCF_000703405.1 Apaloderma vittatum | reverse complement strand
CGACCCTGCCCTGCCAGTGCCCCAACCCTTTGGAGCGTAACAGGGCTCTGCCAGACATCCGCCATCCTCCTCTTCCTCCTCCTCCTCTGCTTTCTCCCAGCTTGGTTGTCTGCCAGACATTTGTCCCTCGCCTCTTCTGCATTTTCTCCAGTTCTGTAATGCCTCTTTGCATGTAGCAAACCCCAGTGTCGGGGTTATTGCTTTCCCTTTCATTCTCCCCCTGTGCCTCAGAATTCCCGATGTTTGATGCGGCAGTTTTTACAGTTCTTCTCAACGACTGCTCTGAGCGTTCAGCTGGTGTTTTCTTGCGGCTTTTAATACCCAGGTCCCTTAAAGGGGTGGCAGCAGATAATTCGGATCCCACCACCGAAGTCGGGGTTGCTTTCACCCCGCCTGCGTCCTTGCTTCGTTGTTTATCACTGCTCCGTGTCCTCTGCTTATTTTATTGCCTCCTTGGTAGGAGATCCCTTTGGATTCTTTGCTTTCCTTTTTGCTATCCCGAGCAGCTAAATCTCCCAGGCATGCTTTGTCATCTCAGGTTTGCTTTATTGTTGAGCCTTTTCTTTTTGTCTGCGCTGAGCAGCAGAGCCCCTGTGGAAATCCCCCTCGGACTCCACTGGCAGCCTTGATCAGGAAAGCCAAATACTGCCGCTTCTCTTTTAACCCATTGTCAATATTTTAAGGACCTCGCTCTTACGCCGTGGTGGATTAGGGTTTTCCGGGCAGACGCTGCGACGTGCCAGGTGCAGCTGCCTGATTTCCTTATCTGCAGTTACCCAGATCCCTGCAGAGCTTTGTAAAGGAAAAAAATCCACCCAAACTGGGGTGGCTTTTGCCTCCTCCTGGTTGCACTTGAAAGTTAGGGGCACCCTGGAGTGATGTGGCTGCTCTGCCAGGGTCATGCCGGGATGCTGTCCCTAACCTGTTGGGACGCTGCTGGCTGGGCTCAGTCCTGAGAAAGAAAGGTCTCGGCTTCCTGATCCTCTTCCTACAATGAATGCAGGTGTCAAGAAAAATTAATTTCTTTGCTACACAGCCTCTTCTCTTCTCCTCGTCATTTATTATCCCCGCCGCCGCTCTGACACGCATCCTGATGAACACATCGGTTTGTCGTTTTTCCTGGTTTTGGCAACACCGAGTGTCTTTATATTTTTTTTTTCCCCCCCGACTGGCTTTGTTGTATTAAGTTTATCTTGCCAGAATTTTACTTCATTTTCTACATCCCCTGTCTGAGGGTGACATGAACTTCTTGAAAGATGTCCTCCTGACTCCTAGGGGCTCGGTTTTAATATCCTGTTTAATCATGCCCGTGCCTCTGCCTCTCTCTGACAGGTACAATGGATCTCTCCCGAGCCTCTACTGCAATGACTCTGTGCTGCCAGCAGGCACGTCGTTGTTTTGGTTGTCTGGCTTTTCTCCCCGGTTTTTTAGAGGCGATGAGTTGAAATTGAAGTCTGGACATTACATCCAAAGGGAGAGCCTGGCCGGAGAAAAGCCTGATGGCTGCAGAGGCAGGGCTTAATGCTGGGCACCTCCTCCCCGAGCTCCCTCTCCACAGGATTTTAATACCCTCACTGGCTATTTGTTGCCTCTGCCTTGCTTTTCCCTCCCCTTCCAGCAGAGAGGAGGAAAGCTGCCCGGCCCAGGTTATCTCACTTGTCTGGGAGCTTCGAGTTGCACCTCCGAGGAGACTGTGCCCCTGCGGCATCAGCCACCGGCAGCCTCGCGTTGAAGCAGCTCTGCCCCGATCGATAAATAATTTGTGCGAGGGGGCTCGCATTGCAGGGGAGCGATAATGAACTCTCTGGAGGAGGGAGAAATGGTACTGTTAATGCTGAAATCATCCTGCGCGGAAATAACAGCCGGTGGGGGAGCCCGGGTCCCCCCCCGTGGGGGGCACGTCTCGGTTAATTGCCGCTGCGCTTCATGGGTGCGTCAGGGAGGCACCTCGTGGTCAAAATGTTCCCTTCGCACCTTGAGGGATTATTTTTATTCACCCCAGGGGTTTTACTTGAGCCGGCAGAAACGTAACTGCTCCTCACGGGTGATGCGTTTCTGTCTCGCAGGTCCGTTGGAGGGGCTGGGCTATGGCCGCACCTCGCCCTGCAGGGAGGAGAAAGCCAGGGCTGCCCTCCGGCACGGCTCCAGTGGCCTCAAGAGCACGAAGACACTGATTGCTGACCCCGGCCCGTTCGTCGGGGAGAGGATTGACCCTGCCCTGCCTTTGGAGAGCCAGTGGTGAGTCCTGCCTACCCCAAGCGGCTGCCTGAGCCCTCCTTGGCCACGCTGTGAGGAGCTTCTGGGATGAAACCCTTCCCTGGGGGTGTCTCAGACGTTCCCTCTCCCACCCCCAGCTGGTACCACGGGGCCATCAGCCGGACGGACGCGGAGACGCTGCTGAGGCTGTGCAAGGAGGCCAGCTACTTGGTGCGCAACAGCGAGACCAGCAAGAACGACTTCTCCCTCTCCTTGAAGTGAGTGAGCTCACGCGGGGGCAGTCGACCCACAGCAGAAGGTGACCTGGTGCAGCAGGTGCCCCATGGGAATGCACACCCATGGTGATGGGGTGGCTGAGGTGACCACTGGTGGTCAGAAATGGCTGGGATCTCTTCGGGTTCAGTTCTAGTTTTGGTTCACAAAATCAAAGCTATACCATCCTAAAGTTGGTGATGGATTAGCAAATACCATCTTGCCCTTCTGCTGGACAACTGGATTAGCTCAATTCCTGCCATATGTGGAACAAAAAGAAAAAGTATTTATTGAGCACCTCAGTCCTCTCTGCCCAACAACAGCCACGTACCCGTACATTTTTCTCAATATACTTTCAAGTTTCCCCAGTCGGAGAGCCTGGGATGTGGCGCTGGGGTTGTTGATGGGGTTTCTTCCTTTGCCAGCCCCTTCTCATCACCTGTCTACAAGCCAGTCATCTGTTTCTTTGGGTTTTTTTTCCATTTTTTTCTTACTGCCCATCCTTGGCCTCGTGGCAAAAATGGCCCAAATCCTTTTCTCAAACAGCATGTGGGGCTAGAACGTGGCCTTGCTTGGGCATTGCCTGTGCACCGGCTCTGCTCACTGAAAGCCTGCAGCCTCAGGAGCGTGATTTTTACTCCATTGACTTTTCTCTATGCAGTCTTTTCAAGGAAAATCCCTTGGGATGCTTTTTATATAGCTGTAAGCTGGCTGTCTGCATCTCTCTCAATATTTTTTTTTAAACTCCTTTTTTTTCCCTTTTTTTTAAAAAAAAGGAAGGAGGCAGCTGAGGAGAAGATCTGAAAAGAGAGCTCTGATCCTGACCTAAAGCCCTTTTGTGCTGCTTTAAAGGAAAATAAGCACAAGAGAGAGCAGCAGGAGGGGCTAAACCTATAGCCTGTCAGGTAGCCGGAAGGATTTAACCCTGCCATGACAGTCCTGGCTGGTCCAAGCTTTGCAGCCTCATGTTGCCTGGACAGGGTTTTAGTGTCATTGCCCCATTTGGAGAACGAGTCCCTCCTGGCTCGTGCCTCTGCAAACGTTTGGGTCTTTCCTCACACCTCTGTGGACCTGTGTGGCATTCCTCTCACTCCGGATCCTGCACAGGGCTCCTGCACGTCTCTCTCCCAGCTACAGCTGGGGCTGTGGCTTCTTTCCCTCCCTGCCTTCCCCTGGGGTTTTCCCAGCTCCTTGCCTCTCACCGATAAATGGATTGCAAACCCATTCGGCTAATGCAGCCGGGCTGCCCATTGCCGTCTGCAGCTGGGAGGGGGATGGGACCGGTCCGCTCAGCGCTGGAAGCGGCTCAAGCATCACTGATGAGGTCCTGTCTGCTTTTAAGTCATCAATATTTTGCCGTAATGTGCATTCCAGACGCTGCAGACAGGCTGCGGCTCTCCTCAGAGACGCAAATTAATAGCAACAGGGCCATTAGCCCGTCACTTGGAATCAGCACTCATGGCCGGGATCTGCCTGCGC
>NW_009719174.1:352-4392 GCF_000703405.1 Apaloderma vittatum | reverse complement strand
ATCCTGGCAGAAGCAACCAGGGCTTCATGCACATGAAACTATCACGGACCCAAGAGAACAAGTACGTGCTGGGTCAGCACAGCCCGCCCTTTGACAGCGTGCCGGAGATCATTCATCACTACGCCAGCCGCAAGTTGCCCATCAAAGGGGCTGAGCACATGTCCTTGCTTTACCCGGTGGCTATCCGTACCCTATAGTCCTCACCTGCCACGGAGCTGGGCTCAACGCCGGGCATACCTGAAACTGGGCCCTTCCATGCGAAGGACGGGTTCCGGACCAGCAGCTCACTGGGCATGGCCGGCACTCTTGGGGATTGCTGCAGCTGGACCCCTTGTCCCGCTCTCTCGGGGGGATTTGCCCCCTGGGACGGCACTGGGCGGGTTGGGGCGGGGGGAGACCCCCTGCGTGAAGAGCTAGTGGGGCTCGCCGGCTGCCCTCGCCTGCCTCTGGGGAGAGCTTGGGATGCAAGGACTGGGGCCTCAGGGAGGCCGGGGAGGGGCGTGACATGAGGGGAAAAAGGGGAGAAATCATCTGGTAGCGGGCCTGAGGTGCCTCCATGAGGGTGCTTGGCTCTGCACACAGGGACAAAACAGGCGAAGAGGCTGGCAGCGGGGCTAGCGGGGGCCAGGTGAGGCTGCCAGTGGTGGTCCCTGCCCACACGGGCTCTCGGTACTCGCCGTCGTCCTTCGCCAAATGTAAATAGCGACCGGTCCAGGCTGCGTGCGCAGCACCACTGCCTAATAAAGCGGTGCATGGTCGCCTCCTGCTCCGTTGGGGACCGCGCGCCCGCGTCCCAGCACCCTGAGTGGGTGCAGCAAACTAGCAGGGAGGGGGGTTTGGATACACAAAACTCCAACACAAATCGATTTTTGCCTTGTTCTTGCATATACTGAGACCCATACGCCCAAGTGGTCCAGCCAGCTCGCTTGTCTGAGATGCATGGGACAAGGTGTCACCTCCTTGCTATGTCCTTGGGACCTTTCATGGGCAGTGATGCTCTGATTGTGTACTTGCCTGATATTTCCCTTTAGCAGGGGATCTTTTGCCTCCTCATTTTCCTTAGCCCACGTCTTAGGCAGAATCCCTGAATTTCACAGGTCTCCTCTCCTCCTTCTCTGGCTATTGCCTGGCTCCAGCCCTGCTCTTAGTTATCCTGACACTTTGTCTTTGGGCCAGCTTGCTTCTCCTCTTTGTCTGGCTGAAGCTACACCTGGTGCATTTAATGCACACCTTACCCTTTTGCTCGCTGCTGCACCCACAGACATACATTTCCTCCATCCATATCTTTGGGCTAAGCTCAGGCTCGCTGGTAACTCCCCCGCCAGCACTTTCCAGTTCCCCTCCGCTCCCTGGATGGTCCCACTGTGCTCAGCAGAGGGGGCAGCAGGAGCAAATTTGCTGCTGGACCAGCAAAACCTTCCACACTGGCGGGGCAGAAGTGCTTGGTGCGTCAGTGGGATGCGTTAGCTGTGTTCCAGGCTCAATCTGTAGCCGAGGGGAAGGAAATCACTGTCCTGGCTGCCTGTCACGGCTTTGAGCTCCTGCAGGGACCATGGGGCATGGCTGGCTGTGGCTGGGAGCCTGCAGAAGCTCGGGTGGTTTGTTCCAGGATGCCTCTGCCGCTCCTTAAAAGGCAGTGGTTTGAGCTTGTTGGGCGCCCGGTGTCTCCTTACAGCCCTGCTTGGCTTCTCTCTCCATCCCAGGGAGGCGTCTTGTCTGACTGGGATAGAGGCGATGCTAGCTGGAGAGTTTTTCTCCTGGCAGGTCCTTGCAAGAAAGGGCTGGAGATGCAGAAATCCGCAGGAGTTGCTCTCAGATGCCCTTGCTGCATTTCAAAAGGTTTTGAGGGCTCTCGCTGGCACTGCTGTGCGCTGACAGCTCATCCCGGGGGACGCTCTGCCTCCTCTGTGGCCACGGCTGGGAAAGCAGAGGCTTCTCGGGTTGGTGCAGCTGGGGAACAAAGGCACTGGAGAACCTCCCCACGTACTGTGGGGTTTTTTGTCTGCAGGACTCTCTCCTTGTGCTCAGGGCCCAAAACTGGACACGTTATCCAGATGTGGCCTCACCAGTGCCAAATAAAGGGAATAACCACTTCCTTTGACTTGGCTCCGCTACTAACTTGGGTTGGAAGGGACCTCAGGAGGTCTCTGGTCCACCCTCTCGCTCCAAGCAGTGTCAGCGTTGACCAGAGTCAGGAAGGGCTTGATTTTTTCCGGAGAGAAGCTGAACTGCCTTGAGCCCAGCTAGGTTTCAGTTTTCCCGTTTATAGCATTATGAGGACACACTGGACACCAGCTGCAAATTCACTGCAACGTTTAAGGAAAAGCCTCCAGTCTGGTGGAGCTGCCAGCTCTACGTGGGCCCTGTGGTGGAGGAGGTTCAAAAAAGATGTAGGAGCAGGGTGCAGGATACAAAGAAGTAACAAAGAGCCAGCCCACAGCTTGAAACTGGGTGAGTGGATGGACCCGATGTCAAACTGGGCAGATTCAAGCAGGTCGTGGGTCCTGTTTGGACCCAAGGGTTCTCGCCTGGGGTGAAAATACACGACTCCGGCTGTGGTTGGTGCATTGTGTCCTCTGTTTGTGATGGGACCTTTACAGAAAACTGGAATTTAACCTCTCCTGCAAGGGTGTTTTAGCGCTACTTTTGCTGTCCCGGAGCCCCATTTATGAGGATGCTAATCCCCAGGACTGACAAGGGCCTGAGCAACCCAAGGTGACTTTGAGGTTAACCCTGTTGGGAGCGCGAAGGTCGGCCAGAGACCTTTTGTCTGTAGCAATTCCCAATCCACTTGTCCCAGCAATCCCCCGTGTCCTCCCGGCTGCCTGTTCTCCTTTGCGAGTGAAACAGCTCTGTCATTCATCGCCTGATCCCTGGTACCGTGCTAAGCCCTCCACAATCGCAGAGCTGTTTTTGCATGCTGCAGGCCCGGATAATGAAGGAAGGAAGCGTGTTTTGTAATTGGATTAGTGCTGCTGGGAACGCGGCGGTCGGGGCTGAGCTCTGCCTGGTCGTGGGCCACCTTTGGGGCTGCACTCACTCCTCAAACTAAAAGACGGTGGATTTAGGCTGGGTATAAGGAAGACATTTTTTACAATGAGTGTCGTGAAACACCGGCACAGGTTTCCCAAAGAGGTGGTGGAGGCCCCATCCGTGGAGACATTGAAGGTCAGGCTTGATGGAGCTATAAGCAACCTGACCTAGTGAAAGATCACCGTGCTTGCTGCAGAGAGGTTGGACTAGATGACCTCTGAAGGTCCCTTCTGTCCCAATGCATTCCACAATTCTACTGATGTCTCTCACTGTGGGAAATGAAGCACTTTGGGTTGTGTCAAGCCTGATATCAGCCTTATCACCCACCTCAGCACAAGCCATCAAGGCTCCTGAACACCTCAGAGGCTGGAGAGCATTACCAGTAACTTGCGGGACTGGGTGAAGCCCTCAGATGTGTGGAGGGTGTTGTCCATCACGCGTGCCCTTTTCCTGTAGAAGTTCCCTTAAGTCCAAACCTAGGAATTAATTTAAAACTCGCTATCAGCACTGCGATAATTGTCCCCGCTCAGGGCCATTAGGCAGCAAGATCCATCTTTTTATCACCATACATCTCATTCCTGTCTTGGCAGTAAATATCTCGTCTGTCGGTGAGGCCGTCAAGACACAAGGTCAGGGCGCCCGGTGGCGGGTGATGATTTTGACATGCTCGGAGCTTGTTCGGGGCGTGGAGTGGGAGGTGGGAGCATCGCTGTTCTGTGGCAGGGGTGGGTCTGGGGTCTCTCACGGTGGTCCTAGCAGGGACACATCCCTGCATTGGCCCAGCTCTCCACTTGGCTGCTCTGTCCGCGTTCTCTGCATGTGCTGGGATGGGGGGAAGCAGGGACAGGTGATCCCTCCCTGCTGGCAGAGGGGACACTCATTTCCATTTAGACAGAGGAATCTCAATCTCAGCTTGACATCTCCTCACCGCGGCACGACTTGAGACCTGGATTTCCAATTTTTCTTCCCCCCGCAAGGCCGGGTGCTTTCTGCCGGCTCGCAAGCTG
>NW_009719174.1:0-296 GCF_000703405.1 Apaloderma vittatum | reverse complement strand
GGCACATGAGTCTTTTCCTTGGCCAACCCGGCTGAAAAAAAAACCAGTGAGTTTGTGGAAGAGACGCCGTAAGAGAGTGATGGGGGCACCCACAGCCCCAAGGCTCTGGGTCGAAGGTCCGGGTGTCTGCCTTCAGACGGGAGGTTGGTTTAAGTAAACCGAGAGGTAAGGGAGGCTCCTTCCAGCGAGCCGGGGACTCATCCCGGAGCAGAAGGTGCTTGGAGGAGGAACCCGCAGCAGAGAACATCTTCCCAGTCTCTAACCTATAAAACCAGTGCCCCATGCCCTATCGCATG
>NW_009719173.1:0-210 GCF_000703405.1 Apaloderma vittatum | reverse complement strand
AGGGACAGATGGGTCACGAGGCACAGCAAGAAGCAGGGAAAAGCGTTACCAGACCTGCAGCGCTCCAGCAGCTCTCCTCATTCTCCTCTTCCAGGGGAGAAAATTCCCGGCTCGGCCGTGCTCATCTTCGACGTCCATGTCATCGACTTCCACAACCCCGCGGACCCGGTGGAGATCGAGACCGTGTACCGGCCCGAGGGCGGAACACTC
>NW_009719172.1:0-7953 GCF_000703405.1 Apaloderma vittatum | reverse complement strand
TGTGCCCCGGCTGGAACCGGCCCGAAATGTGCTTCGGTGTCAGGGCCGCGCCAGCGCGAGGTTTCTTCTGGGCGAGGCTTTTAGAAGGGAGGTGTTTGTAGAAAATAGGTGATCGTTTAACAATACGGTCAATTCGGTGAAAGAGGGCTGGGGCAGGGGAATTTATTTTACGCTGCCGTTCAGATCAGGGAGCGAGCGGCAGGCTCCTGAGAGAAAAACGTGGTGTGACATTCCCGGCTGAACTTAATCAGAGCCTCAAAACCCACCGCGGCATCGCCCCTTGCTCCCGCGTAGCGGCGGAGAGACCTGCCCGACCCGGCCCTTTTCCGAAATTACATGAAGAGCTGCTGGGTGCTCGGTGAGGCACTCTGGGATAATTTAGCCAGCTGATTGTCAAGGTCTGCTTCTTTCCCAGTGTCAGGACAAGCAAAGGATGCGTGTTCTCTGGTGATGTTTCTCTCATCTCATAATGGGTTTTGGGGTTTTTTTTCTTTCTTTCTTTCAGAACACAAGGAGGAAATGGAGCTTAACTGGCCGCAGTGCCTCCATCCACTTTGGAAATGATGAGCTACTTTAACTACAGTGAATGACAGTATAATGGGACACACATAAGGGTGCCAGAAGCCTTTTTTTAACTAGCATCTTGTTTCTGAAAGTAACTATGAGCAGGTACCAAGGAAACAAGTGAGAACTCTACAAGCACATGTAAGATTTTCCTGGCTCCTCTCCCAGCTTTCGACCAGATCACATCCCCAGACAAATGCTTTGGGTTTCCCTCCCCCTCTAGTTTTTTTTTTTTACTCCCCATCGGTAGATTGCTCTACCATTATTTTCCCTGGCTTCTCTGAACCCTTAACGACTCCCACCCTTGGCACGGAGTACTACAGGTCCACTGGCATTCTCAGGAAGTGTCCTCTTGGCACGTGTTGACGTAGAGGCCTTTTGGCTCCAGTTGCAGCCACCCTTGCTCTTGCATAAGGAGAGTGAACCATCGTTTCCAGCACATGCTATCTACCCCACTTCCGATTGTCTTAATTTGAGCCTCTAAGCAGGCTGTTCAGCCTTTTTTGGTCTCCCAGACCCCTGTGTTGCTCACCTGCTAAAGCATCTTCTTGGCCACTTGGAGGAAGGTAACATGGAGTGATCGCAGCCTTTCTTGACTGGACACTGCAAAAAATAGGTCTGCCTGCAGTGAACTGCCTCACAAAAGTCCTTGTGCTGCCTCCTCTTCTCCCTGCCAGGGACAGGTTTGATAGATTTTTCTCATGTTTAATAATAACATTTCAAATCACTGCTTTTACGTAATAATAGATGTCATTCTACATCTTGCTTCATTTTAGAGAGCATCAGATATAAAATCCTACCAGTGACATGTTCCTTTTTTTTTTTTTAATACACACTTTCCACATTTTTTTTTCATTTAACAATCCATTTTGATCAAATATGGGCTTGCTAATTTGAGACTGGCTAGGATGAAACTGAAGATACCGTCCAGTAACCTTTGTAAATGTTTGCTTTATGTTTTTCAGGAAGCTTTACAAGCCAATTATTTCAGTTTCCAGGGTGAGCCAGTTTTGATGTCTTTGCCATTGAACACACATCCTGTTAAGAGTTGTCATTAACTCTGTTGTCTTCTTTGTTCAGTACGCTGCCAAGCACTTTGACAGAGTCCAAATCAATACTAAGGAACAATGGATGTTTTTTAGCCTTAATTCCACGTTTAGTCGTCATGGTTGAAACTGCCAACAGATCAGAAGGATGCAGGAGCTTTTTCTTTCCCTGGTGGTTTCAGAAGGCTTAGTGTCTGTGCTATCCAGACTGGCTTTTAGCATTTAGTCCAGAAACCTCTATGTCCTGCTATAAAACATTCTTTTCTAAGGGTAGGAAAGGCCATGATTCTTAAATGCCCAAAATTTACAGTTAACATCATTCACAACTGAGATTTGTTTTAATGCAGTAGAGTAAGTTCAGTGAAACAATGGAAAGTATTCTACAAGCACTCCAATACAATTGTGATGCATTTCAGGCATCAATTATGTATTTCAAAAATATAAACATTATCAGAAATAATTGGTCTATGGCTGTAAGCACACCTCTAGTTATGCCACTTAAAAATTCCTCCCTTCCCGATACGTTTAATCCTGGCCTGAGACGTGTGTGATGATACTCCTCTAGCAGAGAGGCAGAAAAGCAGCAAAGTATTTTCTGCTTCCATCAGGAGATTCATCTTGGCTTCTACCTAGAGTTGAAGATGTCTTTAGAGGTTGCCAGCTGGAGCCAGGGTACACCCAATGGATGCCTGCTGTACTCCTGTTACATCTGTGTTTTCTGCTGAATAGCTGGTAGGAGATGTGGCCTGCAGAGCGGTTCCTGTCTTAGTCAAAATCCCAGTGAGGTGCTTCTGTCTGAGCTTCAGGTAAACCGTGGTTTCAAGGGGACACCTGTGTGTTTAATATTGTCAGGTTATCTTCTCACGTTTTTCTTAGGAGCCGTTAAGGCTAAAACTTCCTCTTTATTAAAATAAAACCTGAGGCTCTAAGGTAAATACATAACACCTGAGCTCCTTGGAATGGGTTTACATATTTTCTGTCCCTTTATCGGCATGTAGTAAGAAGGCAGTGTTTCTCTGGGCTTTATCAACAGGAGAATCTGGTAGGAGCACAGATGTGCATGCTCTGCATCACCTCTGTGGTGGGCAGGGAGGATTCCTGGGGGTTCTAACTCACTTGGCTCCTCTGGTATTTTTGAGTTTCCAGTTCCAGTACTCCCTACAAGACTTGTCCCAGAGGTAAGATCAGTGGACAAATCCAAGAGTGTGTTTTGAATCATAAGTAAATAAAAATTAAGCTTAAAAAAATTATTTTTCCTTTATTACTAGGAGCTTTGTAAGGTTTTACAGTTCTCCCCCTATTGCTAAAAGTACTAAATTTTTCTTAAAAATTAAATCACACCATCACAGAATTGTTCACAGGGGAGAAGGGCTGTATATGCCGTGTTATCAGGAGCACGTTTCCAGTATCTGTGGCCCTCTGGGGATTTGATGGATGGACAACTCGGAGAATAAAAAATTGCCTGGATAGTCAAACTCCAAGTATTGTCAACGGCTCCATCTCTAAGTGGAGACCAGAGACGAGTGGCATTCCCCAGCGGTCGGTCCCGGGACCGGTGCTATTTAACATCTTTCCAGCAACATGGCCAGTGGCATCGAGTGCAGCCTCAGCAAGTTTGCTGATGACACGAAGATGTGTGGTGCAGTTAACACGCTGGAGGGAAGGGATGCCATCCAGAGGGACCTGGACAGGTTTGAGAGGTGGGCCCAGGCCAAACTCATGAAGTGTAACACGGCCGAGTGCAAGGTCCTGCACCTGGGTTGGGGCAATCCCCAGCACAAACACAGGTTGGGTAAGAAGTGGATTGAGAGCAGCCCTGAGGAGAAAGACTTGGGGGTGCTAGCCAGTGAAAAACTGGACATGAGCCAGTAATGCATACTGGCAGCCCAGAAGGCAAATCACATCCTGGGCTGCATCAGAAGCAGCGTGGCCAGCAGGTTGAGGAAGGTGATTCTGCCTCTCTGCTCCACTATGATGAGACCTCTGTTGGAGTACTGTGTCCAGCTCTGCGGCTTCCAATATAAGAATGACATGGACCTGCTGGAGCGAGTCCAGAGGAGGGCCACAAAAATGATCAGGAGGCTGGAGCACCTCCCCTGTGAGGACAGGCTGAGAGAGTTGAGGTTGTTCAGCCTTGTCAAAGATTAGGGCTGGACTGGTCACTAAACGAATGACATGCTTTCTATTAACCCCTCTGCCCAAAGGAGAAAAGGGAGTGAGGCAGAGAGACTCACAGATTGGAAAACTAAAACAGCTTTAATGAAACTGTAATATTACAAATAAGGAAATAATAAAAATAATTAAATATATATAAATAAATGAAAATACTGAAATAAATACAAACCCAGTATCGAAACCAAGTACCCCCTGATAGCAATAACCACTGCTGCTACAGAACAAGCAAGCACCAGGAAGAAGTGCCAGAGTGCAGAAGAATGGACTGAGTCCTCCGACTCTGGCCATTGAAGAAGAGAGCTTAACCCTTGTTATCCCTCAGCTTTATATACATGGAATGGAATACTTCGTTCGTCAGGCTTGGGTCACCTGTCTTGTCCGATCCTCCCTGGAGGTGCAACCTACTAGAGGAGTGTGTATCAGCAAAAGCCTTTCTGCATCCCAGTTCTTGGTAGTAACTACAAACACCAGGCATTATTATTTCTAGTAGAAGACACTGTCTGCAAAAACATGCTGTTAACTTCAGAACATGCTGTCTCTTAGAAGAGACTAAGCTGAAAAATAAAATCACTGAACAGAAGTGGTTTTGTTTAGCTCAAACCAGGACAATCCTGGAGAAGGCTTCCAGTACCTAAAGAGGCCTGTGAAGAAAGCTGGAGAGGGGCTTTCTACAAGAGCATGTAGTGACAGGATGAGGGGTAAGAGTTTCAAACTGAAAGAGGGTAGATTTAGATTAGATGTTAGGAAGAAATTATTTTCTGTGAGAGTGGTGGGACATTGGAACAGGTTGCCCAGAGAAGCTGTGAATGCCCCCTCCCTGGAAGTGTCCAAGGCCAGGCTGGATGGGACTTTAAGCAATCTGGTCTAGTGGAAGATGTCCTTGCCCATGGCAGTGGGGTTGGAACTAGACAATCTTAAGTCCCTTCCAACCAAAACCATTCTGTGATTTCATATGATTCTTGTCAGATTCTAGTTCAGGAATCTGGCAAGGAAACTAATCCTGAGAGAATAAGGAAGGAACAAACTACAAACCCAAGGCAAAGATGAGCTAAATCCACTGCAGTGCACTGAATTTCTCTTGGCGCTGTGTAGTGGTCTGTAACAACAGTCATATTTTCATTTACCTTTTATAGTCCTTCTAGCTTTACAAAACCTAGGCACTTAGCAGTTCGTCTAAGAATCTTGTTTAATTTTTAAAATGAGAATTAAAAAATAAATTCTCCTGCTCTTACCAAAGCCTAGTAGGCTGGACCCCGAGTTTCTAACACCGTCTACTGTTATTCAGACAACCTGCCTGCCACCTGCTCTAACAAATGCTGCCCGTTTGCCATGAGGAGTGTTTGGGTCCTGTGCCACAGTTCAGAGAAACAAGCCTGAGGGCTGGTATGAATTGGGTCAGGGGTCAGACTGGTGTCTTTGTCAGTGGTTTCCAAATGCTGAGGTGCATCTCTCTGCAGGAATGTGGAGCCCATGATCTGTACTAGTTCCAGTCAGAACTTTTTGCTCACCTTTAACACCAGTGCTGTTTAAGCTCAGCGGGTGCAGGACAGAGATGGCAGCAGCCAGAAAACAGGGCTAACGGGGCAGCAAGCACAACAGTGTCAGGTCAAGCAGAGGAAGAGATGGGGAGCTTTATCCAGTGAAATATCCATTTTCTTAAGTAAGACTTGACTTAAAAGCGTTTAAGATGGCGAGCCTATGTTAGATAAGTGTTTGGGAAGTTTGTGAAGTTCTTCAGCCTTTACTGGGAAGCAGAAAAATTACCAACTCAGCTAGATTTGTTTCCAAGATTTTAGAATCCATTAATCTCACATTATTGGCTGACATGAACAGTTATTTCTGGCCCAAATATCTGTAAATGGTGTGCACTGTCCACTGCAGAGGCAATGCATATTACATGAAAGTGTGACCTATGACTTTGGTCTTCATACTTGTAAACCTCAGCTCTACTCATCTTGCATGTTAACCTTTTGCAGTTTTGTTTCAAAACCTTCAACCATAAGCAAAATTAATAGACTTGTGAAATTCTATTATTGTCACCCAGGCAAGTATGAATTTAGCTTTATAAAGAATAAAGAGGACAAACAAGAAAAAAACCCACAAACCTATCCACATGTACCTGTAGAAGCGAGGGATTAAGCTATTAAATGGTGCACAAACAGCAATTCATTAGGAGGAATAGCTCATCTGATTTGTCTATTCCTATAAAGTATAATGACTATTGATCAGAAGACACTACATTTTCTACTAAATATAGGCAGAGCAGTAATCGTTACATGGTATTTCACATAGCAATATTCAGCTAAGGCAGGGAAAGTGAAAAGAAGCAGCCAGAATTCCTCATACCAGCTATCCCCATATATTCAGTATCTGCATTTGTGGAACATGGTTGGAGGTTTGGGATTTTATGTTCCTCATATCAAGAATTCTGAACTTCATGCTGATGAGTTGGAATAACCATAATGCCTGGAATAACTATATGTTATATGAAGTATATATTATATCACATATATGCATAATATATATGTTACACAGTAGTTGTGTGAGGTTTTGATCTGGTTACAGGTTCCCTTGATTTCCATTGCTGGAAGTTTTGATCCTTACTAAGGTAATTGCTTCAAGGCAGTTTCAAAAACCCCAGAGATTTGGGTTTCTAGCCAGGAAAGATTTCTTGTAATCAGAACAAAGGGGCTTGGAAGAAGAAGGAGAGCCGGGTACTTTATCCATCTGCGGAATACAGAGAAAATAGGAAAGAAATGAAGCCCACAAGTCTTCCTTCTTTGATGCATGACAATCACTCCCTCTGCTTCTACTGCGAGTGCTCCACCAGACTAAGAAATGAGCCCCTAATATGAAAAAAGAACTGAAAATCTTTTATTGCTCACCTAGTGAAGTTCAGAGGCAAGAGAACAAAATAAAAAGAAAGCAGAGGAGGAAAAGCAGAGACGGGCACAAAAGTTTCCAACCCAGAGACGTACACATAAATACCTGATTTCCCCCTCCTCTCCCAGCTTTGTAAAACAATGGCTGACACACTGTGAGCCTGGAGGAGGGTGCAAAGAACAGGTATTTCTGGGTGCAGGTATATTTGATTAGAGTACCACACAAAGTACTGAGAGTCATCCTTGAGAACTGTGAAAGTGGACCCTCAAAGTTTATATCAAACACATTCTGAGTTCAGTTCCATTCCTTCCATCCTCCCTGTGCCTTTCCATAGGACTTGTTTGAAGTCTGACAATGTTTTTTTCCTGTCACTCTTCTGACAACATAGGAGAGGCTAATGGAGGAAGATCTAGTAGTTGGCACTTTTAAGACGAAGATGATACCAAGCTCTATCCTCAGCGCATCCAAGTCTATCAATGCTTTTGAGCAAATTAGAGAAGCCCACCAGGCCACAAGTAGACTTGAAAGTTATACCTTTCCAATTCTCTTCTGGTCTGTAAGGAGGAGGAACAGAAGTTCTTGTTTAGTAAATAAGTAGGTAGTTTTATAAACTTATTTGTATGTGTAATTACTACTGTGTGTCCACAATGGCGGTTGACTTCCTTCCAAGAATGACTCTTTTGCAGACTCACTTGAATCTTTTTCAGATGTCTTGCCTACACTGACTCACAATTACTGGCTTGGGTCCTTATACTAGCCAAGGGACTGTTAACTACTTTAATTGCTGACGGTGGCTCAGCTTCTTCAAGGCAAGGGTGAAACAGGCTGTGGTGTCAACAATTTAGGTGTTCCCAGGCTAGTGCTGCCATTACACAATTCCCTGTCAATTCCACCATAACCAGAATGCACACGCTCAGAAACACTGGCTTGGAGCACTGCCTACACACCATAGTACTTATCATTTACATACAAAAGATCTCAACTTTCTGAGGTGTACATCAACAAGCACAGCAACTCATAGAAACAGAAAATGAGGGGAAGAATGGAGAACTTACAGGTATCTTCAGCAATTGCCCCTGAAACTTGCCCCAAAGCAGTGGGGCAAGGTCACTTTGAAACAGGCTTAGTCTAATAGTATCGCTCCACTCCTCCTCAGTATTTCAGTGCCTGGCTCCCACTGGAGGGATCGGTAGCTGTGCTCCCCTGAAAGCCCCACTCTGGGCGTTCAGACCCCAAGCTGATGACAGCAGGAGAAATACTTAAACGGGGTTACGATGTTGAGGCC
>NW_009719171.1:1582-1819 GCF_000703405.1 Apaloderma vittatum | reverse complement strand
GCTGTGGTATCAAAGGGCAGCGATTAGTCCCTCCCGACGAGGCGGCAGCGCCGTCTTAACCAGGCGAGGGCAAGTACCTCCCCGGAGGGCAAAAGCAGCCGCCTGCCAACCCTCTGAAGCACATCCCTTCTCTCGCTGCCATCGCTTTGCTTTTTCCCTGGGTCGTTCGAGCCGACTGGCCCCTTTATTCCGGCTCCTCCAGTGAATGGGGGGAACCCTCTGATCTCCCCAGCAGGA
>NW_009719171.1:0-1473 GCF_000703405.1 Apaloderma vittatum | reverse complement strand
AGGGGCTTCCACAGTTCAAAACCTTGTGAGGGTTTGCACCGGTGAGAGGGAAAAATCACCAGTGAGAGGGAGAAATCACCGCGTTAACGCGAAAGGCGGCTAAAACATCCCACCTGCGGTTACTCGAGGCCGGGGCGAAGCGGCGATGAGGCCACAGCAGTTCCCTGACAACGCCGCTGGCTGCAAGGAAACAAAAAAAAAAACCCAAAAAGGAAGTAGTCCATCTTAACAGGCCCTTAGTGCTGCGGGGATAGCATGAAGTGAAACTTAAATCCTGCCCCATAAACGCCCGGCACCGCGCAGCTCACCTCCCCTCACCAGTACCCACCAGGGCGGTAATTAGGTCCCCAAGTTCGTTAAACCCAGCTGCTCCCCATCCCGGGTTTTATAAACACGGCGCTGACGCTGTTGTCCTGCCTACGACTCCGCTCGCTGCATTTTATTTCAGCTTTACGCTCCGAGGACGTACTCACGCAGCCTGCCGGGGACATCGTGGCGATCCTCGTGTCCAAAGGCGAGCGGCGTTTTGTTATAAAAATAAAAATAATTTAAAAACTGAGGAGAATCTGCGGCACGGCGAGCCCTGCCCACGGAAGAGGGTTTACAGCCATCCTCAAAAAGCTGGGTTTTGGTCAACCTGCAACACACCAAAGCCGTTAGGATCACGAACTAAGTGTAACTCGGCACGAACCCTGATCAGTTTGGCAAAAATCAAATTGAAATTACCTCTTCGGGCAACAAGCAACCTCCTCAGTCTTTATAAAAACACGAAGCTTTGGAGTTCAAGATTTAACAAAGCAACATCAGGAGTCCAAAACACTTTGAAAAAAAAGAACACCGAGCGCACGAACGTAAAATAATCCGGTTTTTCGCTGGAAGACTTCGCATTTGGCAGCGCAACCCGCCAGAAGCCTCCAAAATCTCCCTGTTTCACATCGAAACCAAGTCCCGTTAATACCAGGGGATGAGCCGGCATTATCTGCCTTTCACAGAGGGAAGAAAACGCGGTCGAGGCGCTCGCTTAGGAGCACTCGGGCCCGTAACACGACCAGGAACTCAACACAGGCTGCCCCAAACCTCCCTGCTCAGCGGGGAACCAGGCACAGAGGCTGCCGGCAGCTCAAAAACTCCCCAGCACCAAGCGTTTTCTTTTTTAAATAAGAAAAAATAGCGTGGGGTTTTTTTTTCCCCACCGGAAAACACCCCCCCAGTTGCTTCCACAGCCTCTGTGGCCACCAGCCAGAGGAATGGTGTTTTATAACTCAAAGCCAAGCCTCGCTCCAGTTTATTATCAACCTCACAAGTTGCCCCTTCGGCCCCGGCAACAGGCAAACGCTTTTGGTTTTCAAGCCTCGGCGAGGCCGTATTAACTGCGACCCGCTGGATCCGGCCGCGCAGAAACCCCTCCGTGGTTTGGCTGAAACGTGTGAAACAAAGGATTAAATTCAAGGGATTATTTTTTTTTTACCCCTT
>NW_009719170.1:0-746 GCF_000703405.1 Apaloderma vittatum | reverse complement strand
CTATTGGGAGTAGCTGGCACATTAGCAGAGAGCTTATAATTAAAATGTATATGTATGTTAGAATTCTAATTTAAGCATATGAACATTAACAAATTGAAAAAGGAGGGGGGCATCTACGATATTTTACTTCTTTTTCCTATTTCTAAGCAGAGAGGCATCATCTTAGTGAACTACTGAACCTCTGTAAACACAAAATTACTTAAACTTCAGGGTGAACTTTACTCTTAGCTGGGAATTCCAGGGGCAAGAAAGAGACGTAAAAAGTGTCTTTTCTTAACACTAACTGACAAAGCAATAAATTCATATTCAAGCCAGTTGAACAAACCCAAGAGCAAAGATTTCTAAAGATAATTAAATAGCTAAAGTATGCTAATATTACCCCTCTTGCTCCAAAGAAATAATCAATAAAGAAGAATAACAACTAGAAATACAAGGGGAAAGATGCTGTAATACAATCAGAGGAAAAAGTGAGAAGCCCTCAGAAGTACCCCAGCAAATGTCAGTGTAGATCTCTGTATCTCCAAGAGAGAAAGACTTAAACTCTGTGCCAGAAGGTGTGATAAGTTATTCTCTGTACCACAGGAAATGAGTAACTATGGATGTAAATACTATCTTCTGTTCCTAATTCACAATTTGAGAGTAATAGTGGTTTCCTCAAAAAAAAAAAAAAGAAAACAAGAAATATCACAGAACAGCAGCAGCACAGGCAGCAGCAAGACAGGGGTGAGACAGACCAGTGTAGAGGA
>NW_009719169.1:0-759 GCF_000703405.1 Apaloderma vittatum | reverse complement strand
TCTGAGCTGCAGGTGGGAATTCCCCCTTCTGCAGGACTGGGGATGAAGCACCAGAAAAGTTCCTAATATCTTTGTCCATCCACACACTATTTGGTCACTGCTTTAGGGCTAGGAGGCCTCTGACTCTTAGGAATAAAAAAACTTGAAAAGATTTACTTCAGACACATGCTCAGAAAAATAGAAACATGTTTTCTGAGCTTTATGAACTTGCTAAATGTTAAGGACTGCCTTGAACTAATTTCATGACAATAGGCTATCTCCCAAAATTGTTGGTACCTATCCTTCTAGATCATGCTGGAACCACTACAAGCATAAACTTGATTGTGGCATTTCAGCACTTTTACTTACAATCTCAGCTTGAATCACGAGTATAAATGTATGCAAAAAAGGAAATTGACTGTTTGCTTGTTTGAAAGTTTTTAAAGTTCAGTTGGGGCTTGTTTCAATTTATGGGCTAGAATTTGTATTCCGTTTTATTACATAAAAACTGTATTTTTCTCCATATAATGCAGAACAAAAAAATATAGAATGCAATATTATAAGAAAATAATCAAAATAAAAGTGCAGGATATTCAAAAATATATAACAAAAATTAAACCAGATACTTTATTCCTTTTACTGAGCAAAAATCCTCTACAATTTTTATATATGTGTATATACATATATGTGGGTGTTGAACTTTCATAATATATAAATTAGTATATCCCAAATCAAAAGGAAAAAAATATTAGGAAGTAAATATTGTTACCATAATAGGAA
>NW_009719168.1:558-780 GCF_000703405.1 Apaloderma vittatum | reverse complement strand
CGCATCCTTGGCTGGGCTCAGCCCAGGGGCCGGATTCTGGACCCCAGCCCAGGCAGCGGGCGAGGCTGTGCCAGTCCTCGCAGCAGAGCCAGAATGTGACCCCCGTGCCGGGGCTGTTTGGGCTGCAAAGCTCCCCCCTTCCTCATCCTCCCCCAGCACAACCAAGCGGGGAGCAGTCAGGGATGGCTTTGGCAGGTGCCACAGCTGGGGGACGCTTTGCCC
>NW_009719168.1:0-205 GCF_000703405.1 Apaloderma vittatum | reverse complement strand
AAAGGTACTGATGGAGACCTAGACCCTCAGAGGGCTTCCTCTTGGCTTTCTGCCCCCGGTTCCCCCCACAACAGGCTGACAAAGAGGAGCCTGCAGCCCTGGGCACGATCCCCAGCCTCGGCCCACGCAGGGACCAGGGGCCGACAATACATTTGCCACGTTTGGGCAGCTCGAGGCAGGGAGGGGAGACACGAGCATGGGTTGA
>NW_009719167.1:9795-12100 GCF_000703405.1 Apaloderma vittatum | reverse complement strand
CAGTGCCAGCTGGTGAGCTGTGTCCCCCTCTTCCCTGTACCAATCCCCAGCCACTCCACTGCCTTGGGGACATCTGCAGCAGCATCCCCACCAAGGGGGACCAGGAGATGCCCAAACTGGCCTGTGTCTGCTGCATGCTGGGAGAGGGCAGGAGTGATGGCGAGCAAGGAGCAGTGTTGTCTGGAGTCTGGGAGGAGGGGCACAAGAAGGGCTGCATGTGGTGCCAGGGCTGGAGCAGAGGGCCTGGGCAGGGTGGGCAGTGGGAGGGGCATAGCGGGGGGGGAAGCAGGGGACACACAGCTCCCCCTCTTGTGCCCTGCATGCATCCTTCATCTCCCCGCTGTGTGCCCACCTTCACTGTGGTGTGGTCTGGCTGACCATGGCATGGGGGTCCCGGCAGCCTTTTTAGTGGTGGGCTGCAGGGGCTGTGCCCTCCCTGCCAGTCACTGTCCACACTGGTCCCGTGCCTTGCCGTGACCCTGCCTTGTGCTGCTGCCTGCGCGGGCCTCAGCTGAGTAAACCACGTTGCCAAACGTTCAGTCTGTGTCCTTTTTGCTGGGAGCAAGGACTGGGAGGGGGCTCCTTGTGCAGGCAGGACTGGTTGATGAGGCACTCATAGTGAGCTGGCAATGTGCGCTGGCAGTGCAAAAAGCCAACTGTGTCCCAGGCTGCATCAAAAGAAGTCTGGCCAGCAGGTCGAGGGAGGTGAGTCTGCTCCTCTGTTCTGCCCTTGTAAGACCCCACCTAGAGTTCTGTGTTCAGCTCTGGAGCCCTCGACACAAGAAGGACATGGATCTGTTGAAGTAGGTCCAGAAGAGGTCCACAAAGATGATCAGAGGGCTGGAGCACCTCTCCTGCGAGGACAGGCTGAGAAGGTTGCGGTTGTTCAGCCTGGAGAGAAAGCTCTGGGGAGACCTTATAGCAGGCTTCCAGTACCTGAAGGGGGCTACAGGGAACCTGGAAGGGACTTTTTGCAAGGGCATGTGACCATAGGACAAAGGACAATGGTTCTAAACTTAGAGCAGGGTAGATTTAGATTAGACATTAAGAAGAAGTTCTTTACTATGAGGGTGATGACTCACTGGAACAGGGTGCCCAGGGAAGTTTTGGAAGCCCCCTCCCTGAAAGTGTTCAAGGCCAGGTTGGATGAGGCTTTGAATAACCTGGTCTAATGGGAGGTGTCTTTGCCCATGGCAGGGGGTTTGGAACTAGATCATCCTTAAAGTCTGTCCCAACTCAAACCATTCTATGACTGCATACACAGAGACGCGGCAGCAGGTTTATTCCTGGCTCACAGCACCAGGGTCCATCCATTCCCAGGTGGGTACAGCAGGACCCTGGGTGCTGTTGAGGCCAAGTGCATGTTCAGGACAGGGGACACAAGGGTGGCCAGAGGGTGCTGGATGTCCCCCTCACCTGCTCCACCCAGGGCAGCCCTGTCCAGGAGGAAGGAGCAAGATGGGTGTCTTTCTCCTGGCCACATCTCCACCATGTCTCCAGCTGCTAAGGTTGCTGGCTCTCATGCATTCCCAGTGTGGGAAGGGGCAGGGAGAGGACCCCTCACAACCAGCCATTGGTGCTGAAGGTGCTCCTCAGCTCCTCAACCTGGGTGGGGCTCAGTGGGGCCAGGGGTGCACGGCAGGGACCTCCGTAGTAGCCAAACCACTCCATGGCCTTCTTCAGTCCTGGAATCCCAAACCGGCGGGTGACCTGCAGGAGCAAGAGCACAGAGGCTGGCCAGCTCCCATGGGACAGCGCAGCCTGCTTCATGGTCTCCTGCACCAGCGCAGCGGTTTCTCCCATCACTGCCTATAAAGAGCCAGCAAGGCTTCCACAGCAGGTCAGGTAGGGACCTACATCCAGCAAACACGCTGTTCCCGGCGTGGCAGGGCTGGCATTTCCCACCCTGCCTCTTCCAGCTCAGCTTGGCTTGCCAGCCAAGTGCTGCACCATCCCATCCTCCCAGGCCACCCCCAAGGACCTCCATCTTTCATGGCCCCCCAGCTCTCCTGCGGCATCCTGGGGGGTTCTGCTCACTCACCGCCGTGTTAGGCTCAATGAGCCGGTGCTGCAGGTCACGGGCCTCCTGCCCGCGACCCTCGCGGCACAGGCGGTCCAGCTGGCACAGCGGAGATCCCAGGATGTTGGCAAGGGCGCAGACCCCCCCAGAGGCACCTGGTGACACCGAGGTATGTTGGTAGCCAGCTTGGCATGCCATGCTCAGCCAGCACCTCCTGGGCATCGCTGCCCCTCACCTGCCTCCCACCACACAGCTTCCAGTTCCCGCCAGTGGTCCCACTGCAGT
>NW_009719167.1:7537-9711 GCF_000703405.1 Apaloderma vittatum | reverse complement strand
GTCTTGTGGACCATCAGCCCCATGCGGGTAATCTGGGGAGAGACGTGTTGTGTCCCAGGGTAAGCATCACCCCATTTTCCCCCCATGAGGATTATGCAGGATCCCTGAGGTCCAAGGTAGGTCTGCAAGTCCCAGCTCCCCATTCCCAGCTTGGGGTCGGCTATGGTGGCGGTCAGGTCTGGGAAAACCTTGCCCCACTCACATCCCCTCCACTGTCCTTGATCCCAACGATGTTGGGGTGTTGAGCCAGGGTGAGCACAGCTTCCAGGGGCAGGTCCAGGCCGGTGTTGGCGGGGACGCTATAGAGCACCACAGGGATAGGCGAAGCACCGATCGGCGACCTGCGGGCAGCCGGTCAGAGTTAGCAGGTGGGGTGAACTGGAGATGTGTGGGACACGCACCTCATCCTGCTGCCCCACCTGGAGCTGCTGCCAGGCACCAGGCAGGACTCACCTCTGTGTAGTGCTGGACCAGGGCAGCACTGGTCATGGACCCTCGGTAGTAGCAGGGTGTCACAACTAGTGCCACATCAGCCCCTGCCTCTGCCATGCTGACCGTCAGCTTGATGGTGGCCTGGGTGGCTGGGAAGGGGGCAGACGGGTGAGGCATGCCCCCAGGTGGGACACACGGTCCCCACGCTGACCACACAGGCACTCACATTCGCAGCCCGAGCCAGCCAGCAGCAGGCGGTCCCTGGGCAGAGCCCGGCGCACACAGGTCACCACATCCAGCCGCTCGCTGGGTTCCAGGTAGGGGTACTCGCCATTGGAGCCCATCACCACCAGCCCTGAAACACAAGTTTGCGGAGAGTGGTGCCCAGGCATAGGAGTGGGCTGCCAACATTCCACTCTTGGGTGGGCACCAGGCGTCTGGAGCAACCTAATGCCCACATCCAACAGATCCCTTGGGCCAGGAGGTTCTCACAGGAGCCCCACAAAGCCCTGGGGTCCCCCACAAAGAGCACATGTGGGTATGTGCCACCCCAGATCTTAGTGCTCACCTGTGCTGCACTGAGCACCAGTAGTGTCATCCCTTACCGAGACACCCTCATGTGTGCCCTACATGCAGCCCATAGGCTGAATACAGCACCTGCACGCCTCTATTCCCAGGAACTGCCCCACACAGCACTGCTAGGAAGGGATTTATTGATGCCTGCAGCTGGGCTGTGACAGGCCGTGCCTGTCCCTGGCTGGGGCACACAGACTCCTTACTTGGGACCCTACCAGCATTATGGGCACAAGTGAGCCAACTTCATCCTAGTGCTGCTGAGATCTGCTGCAGCATCCTGGACTCCAGGATGCCAGGAGGGTTGGATGTCCACGTCATTGTCTCTCCCTTCCTTGCCCCTGTACCCAGACATAGCTCTGCAGCCACAGTGTACCCTCTCCTGTCCCTGTCCTTGCAGCCCTGGGCTTACAAACTGGTCAGGAGAGCAGAGAATGGGGCATATCCCTGCCATCCCTGGCCTCTTCCTGCAGACTCCTCCCATCCATCCATCTTGGGCAGCTAACAGATAGGAGTCTTGTGGTGCTGAAACTGCGTGAGTGTGCGTGAGTGTGCCAAGGGTAGGTGCAACCCTGCAGCTACACGTGGAGGATCTGTGCAAGCCTGCACACATGTGGTGGGCATGTGCAAGGACAAATGTATGTGCCTGATCACTTGCCGTGTAAAGGGCCCCAGCTGGGTCACTCAAGGGGCTTGCTAGCCCCAGAACAAAGTCTGGCTGGAGGCTGAGCACCTTTGGGAAGCTGGTGGCTGGCAGGGATCTGGCAGGTGCCTGCACAGAGAAGGATAGTGCTTACCTCGGAAGGGGATGCTGGTGTATCGACGCAGGTTCTCCTCCAGCTGGCCATAGTCCACCTCCTGTGTGGGCGAGAAGGGGGTGGCGAGGGGTGGGAAGATGCCCCTGAGGTCGGTTGTCTGCGCTGGTCCTGAGGGAGCTCTGAGTCCCTGGTGCTGCCCCAGGGGTGCCTGGCGCAGAGCTGCCAGGGTGTGCCGGAGGCGAGAGGCAAGGTGGGTGCTGAGCGCCATCGTGGCTGGGTGGTGCTGCTGGCCGTGCTGCTTGCCACGCTCAGGGTCTGTTAATGTTTGACAGGGCACGTGCAGGACCTGTGACCCGGCTGGGTGGACAACACAGTGGGTGGTACCGGCTCCAGGAGCTGGCTGCAGGAGCT
>NW_009719167.1:5580-7506 GCF_000703405.1 Apaloderma vittatum | reverse complement strand
GGTAGGCCCTGGCTGCCCCAGCTCTGCTGTCCCATCCACTTGCCAGCCCTGGCAGGCATCCCTCTGCCACCTACAGGAGTGGACTGCAGGGCCGGGGAGGGATCAGGCATTGTGGGAAGTCTCAGGGCTGTGGGCAGGGTTCACCTGCTATTGGTGTTGATGTCGGGTCTCCTGTAAATGGGTGAGCTGGAGTGTTTCTGAGTAGGGAGCAATGAGCACTGCACTTGGCAGAAGTGACCCAGCCTGCAAAGGAGCTGCCATGTCCCCACAGGGATGGGAAGTGGGGAAGACAGAACAAGCCCCACAGAGTGCCTGCTTGGCAGGGATATAGGACTGCTCCTCTCCAGTGCAATCCCACCCTCCAGCACAGTGTGGACTCAGATTGAGCTACCCTTGATGTAGTTTTCCTCCCTGAGCTTGTCCAGGTGGGACTTTGAAGCACTGTGAGCAATCAGGGCATCCCACAGTGAGGAATGCCTCCCTTGAACCACTTGTGTCCTGGCCCCGTGGTGTCACCGACACTCGAGTCCCTAACCTAGGAGGAAGTGCATGTCCATGCTGCCAGATATCCCAGCTCCGTGGATAACCCAGTTTCCCCAGCCCCATCACCCCTAGCGCAGGCTGCCCAGCCCCATAGCCCCCTGGAGTCAAACACTGCTCTTTCTTGGTTTTTATTGACACAAACAAGCCTGGGCTGAATCTTGCTCCCTGGAGCTGAGCCCAGCGCCTGGTCTCTGCCCAGTGCCATCACGCGGGGACCTCTGCCTCCTCCTGTGGTTGCTCCTTGGTCTCTAGCGCATGGCGCGTGTCCACTTGCCACTGCTGCACCAGGTCTGTCGGGGTCTTGTCAGCCTGCAAAAGCGAGCAGAAAAAGGCTGGGACCAGAGTGGCACAGCAAATTGAGCAAGTGCTGCCCGTGCCACTCACCTGGTTCTTGGCCATCATGTCGGCCCCATGCAGGATCAGCAGTTTGATGATCTTATAGCGGCTGAGCCGTGTGGCATCATGCAGTGCTGTGTCACCTTCCTAAGAGAGGCACAGCCTGGCTGGGGATTGCGATCCAGCTCCGGGGACAGGGACGCCCAACTCCCCGTGCACACACCTTCCCATGAGGACAAGGGGGATGGTGCTTGGCCCCCCACTGCAGGTACTGGGAACCCCCAGAGGGGTCAGCCAATGGAAGGGGGATCAGTGTTGCCCTCCTAGTGCTGGCTGAGTGGCCAGAGCACTCACCCTGTCCGGGGAGTTGATGTCCACCCCACAATGGATGAGGTGCTCCACGATGTCAAGGTGCCCAGTCCGGGTAGCCACATGGAGTGGGGTGCTGAGCAGCTTGAGAGGGCAGGAGATGGACACCAGAGGGTCTCAGGACCCACCCCTGCTAGCCCAATACAGGGCCAGCCCTGGTCCACCAGGGCATGCCCATGCCCCTGGCACAGCTCAGTGCCACCGAGTTCTGCCCTGCACACCTTGTCCTTCACGTTGAGGTCTGCACCACGGTCCTGCAGCAGCTTCACAGCTTCCAGGTGCCCCCCCCGGCAAGCCCAGTGTACGGCAGTGCAATCCAGCTGGGCACACAGAGCTGTGTCATGTCAGGGGACAGCCCCACTCCATGTCCGTCCCCCACCCCAGTCAGTCCTTTTGCTTGGGCTGAGCTGGCAGACCCTTGCCCACAGCCACCTCAGTGGTGGGGACAACGCTATCCTGCTGCAGGGACCTGAACCCCATTGTTGCTGTCTGTGCTATGCCCAGAGGCTCAGACCAGCATGGAGCCAAGGGCAGGATCCAGCCTCACCCGGTCCCTGAAGTCGACGGTGGCCCCGCTGTCCAGCAGCTTCTGCAGGATGTCCGTGTGTCCCTCCAGTGAGGAGCGGTGCAGGGCTGTACGGTGGAACTGGGGAGACCAGTGGCTGCATTAGCAGATGG
>NW_009719167.1:5110-5457 GCF_000703405.1 Apaloderma vittatum | reverse complement strand
CATGTGTCAGGGGGGCCACCATCAGCCAGAAACTTCTCAATGATGTGCATCTTGCCCTGGACAGCAGCTCGCAGGAAGGTCTCTGGCTCCACTGGACCATCCTGAGAGCAGGATGGGCTCAGGGCTGGGGCATCACAGGATCACAGGAAAGAGGACAACACAGGGGCCCCCTGACCCCCCTGGGGAGGTCCCCAGCTGGCAGCATGACCCATGGGGCCTCCACATCCCAGCAGCCCCCCTCCCGCACCCTGGGACACCTCAACATACGATCTCCAGGGGCTCAGGCGGTGGGGGGGGCTCTGGAGTGGCTGCACGCTCCTCCCGGCGCTGCCGGCGCTGCTTGCGGA
>NW_009719167.1:2470-5082 GCF_000703405.1 Apaloderma vittatum | reverse complement strand
CCGCAGGTCCACCGAGCTCTTCCGCACCCGCTCCTGGCCCTAGAGGTGACAGGGACACACATACAGTGTCCCATTTGCCTTCTCTGTGTCCAGCCACCCCCTGGCCCCTCCGTGCCTCAATCCTCCTCACCTTGACAGCCTCAAGTCCCCAGTTTCTCGGTCCAAGGTGTTTCTCCTCCTCCAGCTCAGGTGTGCTCATCCGCTCCACAGCCAGTGGCTCTCGTGCACCATCCTCTTTGAGTCGCTATAAGGGCATGGGGGGGCTACATGGTCCTGGCTGGGCATGAAGCAGTCCCACTGTCTCTGACCGCAACCTGCTGGTGGAGGTGGCTCTGGGCATGACTTTCGGCTCACTCCTGAGGTCTACAAGATGCCTGGCAGCCTTTGGGCTTGTGCTTGCTCACCTGCCCTACTTGGCAAGCTGGACACCTGCCTGCTCCTCAGCTCGGCCCCATCAGCCAGAGCTCCTGGGCTGGGAACCTGATGCCTCAGAGTACCCTTGGCTACCTCGCTGCATCCCCCAGGATGGCAGCGTTTGTGCCAGCCTCCTCATATCGAAGTCCATAAGGATGGACACAGAGTGAGGTGGGCTCCTGCCGCAGCCCAGGCAAGTCCCCCTGCCCTAGAACCCACCTTCTCCTCCTCCTTCTCCTCCTCTGCCAGCTTCTGCTCGATAAGCTCTTTGGCCCGTTGCACTTCCAGCTCCATGTCTGCCCACAGTGCACAGCCCCGGGCAGGATTCGGCCTCTTCTCCTCACCAGCACAGGCACAGAGTGCTCCCGGCTCCCGGTTCTGCTGCTGGCTCTGCCGGTCGTGGAGCTTTATGCTGCCAGTCCCTCTGTCCTGTGGCCCAAGGGCACCGACAGCTGTGCCTGCTCCACATGACTGGGGCAGCTTTGCCATGAGCTCACGGTTCTGCTTTCTGGTGATTCTGACTCACCTCTTTGGCCCCACACTCTCTTAAAGAGACCCACTGTATCCCCCGTACAGGACCCCTGCTGGATGTAAGGGTGCTGGGGGGCACACAGCCCATGGCAGCTGGTCCAGAAGGGCTCAGTGGAGCAGAGGCTCAGTGGGGCAGACACATTCGGTGGTCACTCCATATGTTGTGTGCCCTGGACAGCCAGGATGCTCCTCATGGCACCCATCACCCCATCCCCATGCCACCAGATGCTGCAGCACCCGAGGCTTCCTAGCACCCAGGGAGGGGTGGGGGGTGGATGCTGCCCACCCCAGAGGGAGGCAATGCACGCCCCTGAAACCCCCCAGCCAGTGGTAGGCAGCATGTGATGCTGGGAGCTGTGGCTCCTCTGCATCGCTTTGGAGGATGACCTCAGGTGTGAAACGTCCTGAGCAGTCCTGCCAGAGTGCTGGTGGCTGCCTGGCCTGCCCCACAGAGCACGAGCAGCAGGATCAGCCTCACATGGAGCTGGCGGGCAGAGCCAGCAGCTATTCTGGGCAGTGGGGACATTGTTGAGCCCCTTTGGGCTTTGCTCTCCCCCTGTGTAAGATGAGGCCAGCAGCGTCCTGTGCCGGGACAGTTAATGCGCTGGGCCTCTGTCTCCGGCACATGACCTGGAGGAAGGACAGGTGGGGACACATCACCGTCATCCTCCTTGGCAGTCCCCAGGGCCACATTTGGGTGCCATGTGCCATGTGTGCCACAGCCTCCAGCTGCAGAAAGGCACCATTTACACCAGGACAGGTGATGGTGGTAGTGAAAGTAATCCTGGGACTGTCCCTCTCTGTAGAATGTCCAGAGGGGAAGCACTGGGAAAGGCTGGCAGGGGCCCGATGCCAGCAAGCAGCTGCCATGGCAATGGGATGATGCCAGCAGCATCAGGGAAGGGTCCCAGCTGGGCAAAGAACCAGGACTGGCAAGACAGGGCTAAGGCACAACCAGACCTGGGGTGTCCAGACTCTCCCCAGCCACCCTGTGTCCATCCTGACATGTGAGCAGATGTAGGACAGGCATGCGGACCTCTCGTGGCTGCAGGTGACAGCCCCCCCAAGCCTGTCCCAGAGGCCAGAGGAAGGACGAAAAGGCTTTATTGATAAATACAGACTATGTACAGAGGGGAGACATCTCCAGCCAGCCCCGCATCCCAGCACCTCCTGGCCAGGGGAAGCCGGACCCCACCAGGGCACGGCCGGACCCCAGCAGGTCACGGCCTCTCCCCACCAGCACATCCCAACAGCAGGGCCCCAGCCACGCCAACCTCCCCAGAGACATTTGGTCTCGAACCTTCTGCAGCAAACATGGTGCGTGCCTGTGTTCCCAGCCAGGAGGGGCCAACACGGCAGCACAGCCCCACGTAGATCTTCCTCAGGGGTAACCCAGGGCAGGGGGCAGCTTCAGGAGGGAGCAGGGACTGGCCTGGCTCTGGCAGGGCTGGGACACAGAACGGAGCATCCCCAGAGGTGCCACTGCCCTCCAGCCCTCTCCCCACAACCAGTGCGGGGTGGCTCAGTTCCTGGGTGGCAGGGGCTGGTTGACAATCACTTGCACAACAAAATCCTTCTGGATCTTGGTCTCCTGCAGCCGCGTGCGGTCAGTGAGCAGCTTGCCTGAGAAGAACCAGCGCTGCCAGGCCAGGTCGATACCCTCCTGT
>NW_009719167.1:2077-2459 GCF_000703405.1 Apaloderma vittatum | reverse complement strand
CCCGATGGTGTCACCCATGCTGGCGCTGAGCCGCAGGTCCTTTCCAGTGGAGAGCCGTACCTTGAGGGCAAACTCCCGCCGGGTGACAGGCAGGGGTTCAGCTGGCTCTGCTGCCTCCTCCTCACTCCGCTCCAGGATCAGGTTGACAGGAGGTGCCAGGCAGTAGACAGGCAGCTGGTACCGGTTGCCCAGCTCATCATAGCACTCTGTCAGGGACCCTGGGAACAGCAGGGTGAGATGCTGTGTGAGGTCATCCCCATGGGCCACCCAAATGTGGATCGAGCTGCCCCAGGCAGTGGGTCAGAGCCTGCCTTGCCCCTGTTGGTTGAGCTAAGCTGCATGGATGATATCCAGGACCCCCTCCTCTCCAACCAGGGATCCC
>NW_009719167.1:534-1967 GCF_000703405.1 Apaloderma vittatum | reverse complement strand
TCCACGGCATAGGCAGCTGCCTTCAGGGCATCCCAGATCTCCTTGCGGCCCTCGAAGGCAGGTGCCGTGTCCCAAAACTCGTCCCGCTTGCTCCGCAGTTGTCCATCCGTCATGGGGTAGTCACTCTTCCACTTGGGACGTTCCTTCTTCAGGGGCTCATTGCGGCCTGGGGAGGAAGGAAACGCTCAGCCAAGGAACATGGGTCCCCCTTGGCCCGGAGCCCCCCACCTTCCCATCCCCACAGATTCCTAGGGACTGTGCACAGCGATGTCCGAGGGACCACCCCGCCCAGCACAAAACAGTCCCCCAGGCCCCATAGCAGCTGCCCCTCAGCTGACATCCTTTGCCCCCAGGAGGAACAAAGGCAGTTGTCCCTATGCTCAGGTGACCAGCCCCTGCCCTGCAGGGTGGCTGCGGGGCCTCGGGGCCCTTTGAGGCAGAGCAGTATTTATAGCTTGGGGAATTAGCCAGGAAATAAGCTGGTGAGTCGGAGCGGGAAGGGGATTACAGAGGCTGAGCTGCAGGCCTGGCAGGGGGGGGAGTGCAGGACTTCACCCTGCCCAGCCCGGGATCGCAGAGACCAGCTGTGGGCAAGACAGCAGGCACACAGCGGCCAGGGCATCTGGGGTGGGAAGGGGAGAGAGCATCGCTGGAGTGTGGGACTGCCAGCCTGCAGCAGCCCCAGCAAGGGGCCAAAGCAAGCTGAGGCTCCATTAAACAGCCTCCAGCACATCCCCAGGGACCCCCAAAACTCAGCACTGCCCAGGGGTCTGGGCTATCCCCTCGCCAGTCCCACACCACTCTGCTCTCCCTATACCAGGCTGCAGCCCCGTGGGAACTGCCTTGTCCAGTCGGCCCCATGGCTGAGTCGGAAACATGGGGCAGGAAGGAGCTGTTGTCACTCCCAGCTGAGCTGGGGACAATGTGTGACAACAGCTCCTTCCTGCCACCCCTCTCCCTGGGCCGGTATCCCCTCTCCCTGGGCCGGTAGGCCGGTCCTCTTCCTGAGGGGATGGGACACAGGGACAGAACATGGGGGATGTGGAGCCCCATCCAGGCAGGAAGGATGCCTGTACCCGCAGAGTGACCTGCCAGGCAAGGTGATGCCATACAGCCCAGATGCTGGGGACAGTCACCACCACCAGCTGTGAGCCAAGACACGTTTCCCAGGCAGCTTCTCCTGGGCAACCATGCAGTGCCAAAAGGCACTACAAAACCTTTTTTTGTACCAGCCTTCTCCCGCCCTCTCCAAGACCACTGGGGCCAGTGGCCTGCTTTTCCAGTAAGCACCTACACAAGACCTGTGGCACCCACACCAAGGGTCCCCCACAGGGCACAAGAGCTCAGCTACCCCATGATTGGACACTGAACATCCCTGATGGGCAGCACCCTGCCTGCACCTGCATCCCCGGAGGAGTGAGGGCAGCCGGCTG
>NW_009719167.1:0-503 GCF_000703405.1 Apaloderma vittatum | reverse complement strand
CGCAGATTGAGCAGTCGTGGCGGGCAGGAGGGATTTGCAGCACTGCAGGACAGAGCAAGGTCGGAGGCGGCACCTGCCCCAGGAAGGCAGCAAAGCAGCCTGAAGGACATGGTTGGGACTAAGTCTCCGTGCTGCTGCGGCCACCAGACTGGGGCACACATCCTTGCAGCCGAGACCATCACACATGGTGGGACTCCTGGCCAGCACCATCCCCATGGCTCCACTTGTGGCAGAGGAACAAGGGTGTCTCAGGGGAGGTATCAGGACTGGAGTTGCAGGGACAGGCTACAGCTGCCCCGTGCATACAGGCGTGCCTGCAGCCTTGCCCAGGTAGGCAGGGGCTTAAGCTTCATCTATTTATTGCTGCCGCCCAGCCGGGCCCCGCAGCTTCTAATCACCTCCTACTGCTCTATTCCTGGCCACTTGTGCAACTCTCCGTGGCAGCACTGCTGGACAGGTCCGGCTGCTCGCTGTGCCCAGACCCGAGCCAACAGGATCTGGCC
>NW_009719166.1:0-6584 GCF_000703405.1 Apaloderma vittatum | reverse complement strand
GACTGGGTTTTAGCTAAACCCAGGACAGAGTTGTGGGAATTTACATCATTACTATACAAAGTCTCTTTCTCTCTCGATAAGTTTGGAGCCTTGGCTCAGGATGTTTTCATGAATTCAATCCAGATAGTTAAAGAGGATGTGTAATTAGATTTGTTTCCAAACCAGCTGATATAAGTCTCTGTCTAGGTTGTCTTAAGGTGTTGACCTCCTCTTCTTCCTCACACGCACGTTGGATGCCGTGCAGCGTTAGTGAAGCGTAGGGTGCCGCTAAGCTACCGCCTTAAAATATTTCTGGTGACGTGCTGCCATGACAGTGCTTTCCTGCTTTTTCCCAAATGTTCACATTTGAATTATGACTTGAAGATGAAGAGGTCAATAAGTTTGTGTCAAGTAGGGATAAAAGTGAATGGTTTTAATTAACAAAGTGGAAATAACAAAAAAAAAATTTCTTTCCTAACTTTCAGTTACAAATTATTTTTGTGTTTATTTTCTGGGGTGTGAAGTATCCGATGCTTCCT
Source organism: Apaloderma vittatum (assembly GCF_000703405.1). Classification (NCBI taxonomy): domain Eukaryota; kingdom Metazoa; phylum Chordata; class Aves; order Trogoniformes; family Trogonidae; genus Apaloderma; species Apaloderma vittatum. The sequence goes on along the minus strand of NW_009719166.1, from coordinate 6,066 downwards.
CTTATTACACTTAGAGCTTATATCACTTAAGTCTGGTAGGTTTTGCATCCAGTGCATAGGGGAGTGATTTGTGGGCTAAAAGAATATTGTTCGATTCTCAGGCATACGTGTGACTTGTGAATATGCCTATTTGGAAACTAAGCAAATTTCATAGAATCATGGAATACCAGGTTGGAAGGGACCTTAGGGATCATCTAGTCCAACCTTTGTTGGAAGAAGCACGATCTAGACAGGATGGCCCAGCAACCTGTCCAGCTGAACCTTAAAAATGTCCGGTGTTCCCTGGAGAGATAATTCCAGCAACTGATTGTTCTCATTACGAAAAATTTTCCTCTTGTAGTCTGACATAGTGCCAGGGACAAATGGGAAATTGTTACTCTTAGCAGATCATTTGAAAAAACTTTTATAAAAGAAGACATAATTAAAACGATCCTTCTGTTGGATCCTTCAGGCTAAGTGCTAACACTATTTTTTTTAAGAGGAGTAACTATTCAGAATAAAGCTTACCAGAAATATGTCTGTGATGGGTAAAGACCACTCTTTTCTGCATTTGTTTTTCATGGTTTTTTCCTAACGTATTAAAACCATAAGAAATTACTTAAATACCTCGTTCTCAAACAGTGATGCCTTTAAGTCATGTTCATTGCTCTATAAGTATTTTAGTATGTTTCAGATTAGTTGTCTGCTTGTGGTTTTTTTATAAAATATATTTTCTGCCCCATTGTCCCTGAAGAACATCAGGAAATACAGTGATTCATGGATTCCTTTTAAATATGCTGGGTGGTCTTTAAAAAGATAGACACTTGCATAGTGTATTCCCTTGTGCCAGGCAGGATCAACATCTACCAAAACCATTCTCCACAGACATTTTTTTAACCAGATGTTCAGTGGGATGCTACCAATAGATACTAACTTGCCTTTTCAGTTTCAGTAGTTATTAGCAAGATTTGAGATCTGATTGCCAGTGGTTCTCTGGCTGAAGAAGTTTGGGAGCCACTCCCTGCATACAATATAATCTTAAATTTCTCATGGCAGATATTCATCTGTGTCCATACTTGCTCAAATCTCTTGTTAAATTTACTTTTTTTAAAAAAAAATCTTTTCCTAGGGTAGATCTCTGTTCCTGAGTTCTTTAATTCAGTACTTATCCATCAGAGTAAATTTGCAGATCACATCATTCCTTAGAGTTAGTAACAACTTTTCACATATTTGGCAACTATATATGCATCTTTCCTTAGTCTCTAGACTGAGTAGAACTGCCTCCCCTTCCAGGTCTTTGGTATCAGAATCGTATCTTCTAACTCTCTTTTCCTTTGCAACTTAACTTTGATCTAACTTTTCTTTTGTTTTATAGTACCCAAACAAGCTCCTTGTTTTACATCCCATTATTAAGTTTGCTTATAACACTGGTAACTTTCTGCCGTTTGTGGTGTATCGGGTTTCTGCAGAACTGCAATGCACCAAGTTAAATCTGATCTTGTATTTCTGCAGGCGATTATTCCAGGTAGCTGTATGATTTTGCACTTCGCCTTAATTAATTCTTCCTTATGTGCTTCCAAGTGGTTTTCCAGTTTTTCCAAATAATTTTAAATTCTAATCCCATCCTCTGTCATGCTGCACTCTTTTTTCAGGCTTTGTGTAAGTTGCAGATTTAAGGGAGGTTTTCTTAGCTGAGTATCTCAGATGATACAACTATTCGATGGTGTGAGCTACAGGATTGACCCCTGTGGATGAGTTGCATTTCTCCCATTTGGGCAGAGAACTACTGAGGTTCCTCTAGAACTTCCTCTGACCTGCATGAAAATCTCAAAGATGGTAGGTAGGTAGCAGTCTGAGGTTGTGTCAGCAGACTGAGATGAAACCACCGTGTCTAGCTTCACACTGGGCACCAGTGCTTTCAGGCTGAATTTCTAAAAGTTGTTCTTGAGATTACTGCCAGTTTTCACAGAACGTTTTTTCCTGAAGCATATCTTGAAAAAATAAGTATCTGTATCCCAAACATTACTCTTTCAGGCGATATCAGCAGGACACATGGTATCTTTTGTTAACCCCGGTTGCCATTTGTGAGGGAGGGAATGGGAAGGCACAGAAACCGTTCTTAGAAGGTTTATGTGATAGAATTTTGGTGATACCCAATAGATTTGTCTTCACAGCGCAGTGGATTTTGCTCGTGGAAAGTGTTCCAGGAGGAGGGGTGAGGAGTGGGAGTGGGTTCGTTTTTTGTCGTACATGTTTTTAGAACCGCCTGTCTTCTGTTGCTGTTTAATTTCTTCTTATTCTGCAGTTCCCCTCAAAATCAACACAAGAAATTCTGCATTTATGTAATGAGATAGGAAGAATCCTTTCCAATAAATGGAGCTGAATCTCTTATGTCATTCCCTAAAATAGGCGTGGAGTGAGTACACCGATACACATTCCTGGAAATAGGACTGCCTTGTATAGAAGTCTCTTTTTCACAGTTCGCATGGTGATACTAGGGAATTTTAATTTCTCTTCATATCTGCAGGACTTCTGTCTCTGTAGCCTCATCCATTTTGAATGTTTACATTTGCTCTTATTAGATTAATTTGGTCAAGTAGTTTGCTTCTGTTTGGACACGTGCTGTTTAAAGAAGTAAAAGTACTACCAGACTCCTTAGATGACACCTAGTGTAAGTAGTGAGATGCAGGAGGGAAAAGCATGTTGCAGAAGGTGTACTGTGATTTTCTTCAAGCAGAAAATGATTAATGACCCAACTGTCAGGTGCCTTTCAGGTACATCTAAATAGATTTGATTATTTGAGCAAGAGATGGCTGCTTATAACTGTTGAAACTATTGATCTCTAAGCCGCAGACAGAATTCAGGAAAAAAAGAGCAAAGTTTCAACACAGCAGTGCCTTCTCAGTGGCTGCATATTGGACCTGGTAGGTGTAATATTTAGATACATTAAATTTCATCTCAGTGTTTTGTGTATGTTTTGAGATAATTAAGGTCTGGTTTGCCAGGAGGCTTTTACAGAGAATTATTATGAATAGTTGTGATTCTCTCTATCTATTCTGCTTTCTCAAGTTCTCAGTCCGATGTTTAGTCCAATAAATCTTCGTTTTGCATGGCACAGATTTAGAAAAGTTCATCTCACCTTCTACTCCCAAATTTTAGCTTTTCCTACTGCAGTCTGAGTGAAATTTTGCATCCTAGCTCTTGGTTCCTGAGTGTACTAAGGAATAGGTTTATATATCTTTTGTCATGTTGTATATAGAGCAGTTGAGATTTATAAGGACTCTGTTCCAACTCAAAACAAGGCTATTTTTTTTTTTCCTTTTTTTTAACCCGATGCTTAATGCGAGTCTCTTAACGGGTGTCGCACTGAGCCCCAACAAGATATGTTCGGGAGATTCCTCGTGCTCAGGAGTTTGCTACAGTTTGTTTCAGCACTGTGGAGGAACTTAATGCATTCTTTCATGGTCTTCGGCTTTCAACGTGGAAACAAAAAAGCAGATTTGGCCCTTCATCACTCCTTTGTGGTCCCTTCGCCTGCTTACTGGCTCAAAAGGTTGTGCTTCCTTCTCTCTGCCAGTTTCCTGGGATCAAGCAAGAGATGATACATGAGGAGGGCATTCTCAGGCTTGAATCAAATATTACCTCAAGACCAGAAGGATCTTTGCATATGGTATGTGGACTTCAAGGAGGTTACATCTTCTATGAGCAGATGAGTATAATGTGCTCTTTTTAATTGCGGTAACATCAGCTTTAGCTTTCATCATAGCAGTATCTCAAGATTCTTTGAAGAGTCACTTAGACATAAGAAAAGGATATGTTTTTTCTTTTTTTCCCTTCCTAACTATCTATCAAGATTTCTTCTGCTTTTGATGAAGAGTTAGACTGATCCATTTGTAGGTTGTTTGTAGTTGTGAGTGGATGGAAGAATTTGAGGGAGTTCAATAGATCAATTTCATGTTTTCTTTGAAAGGGGGCTGTGAATGCTGTACTTTAGGTGTTTCAGTGGCCTTGGTCTGTGTGTGTGGTCTTTGCTTTCTTTTTGTTTACATTTTACTCTCTGAAAATGCCAGCAATTTAAGAACTTAGTATAGAATGGAGTGATCTGCTCTAAAAAGGCTAATAGTAGCAGCAAAAGGGTGGCATTGCAGCAAGTTCTAGTAATGCCTCATTGATTCTTTTACTTGTGTTTGGCTCTAATTTGGGAAGTGTATAGCCAGTAAACTTCTAAGTCATCTATTGTAGTTTACCTGAACTGTACATAGGGAGACGGGATGCTTTTTGAAACTGGCCACAACCAGGTTTGTTAGGCTGCGCTTGAAATGGTGTTTAGATAATTGTCATCTTCTAAGCCTAGCTGACATTCAGAAGCAGTTTATCTCCTTTTGTGCAGTTGATGCTCAAGATAGACATGAAAGGTTCTGCATGGAATCAGCCTGCTTCAGCATGGCAGGTGCTGGGAGAGAGTTAATAAGCACAGGCAGACCCTGCCTGGTTGCTGAGGAGCTCTTCTGAAATCCACTTCACCACTCTTCCCTGACCACCTCTGACCCTGTGTGTTACACGGTCTCTGTCGCAGAGCTCTGGGAAACTCTTTGCTTATGGCTTTGCAGGGATGAATGGATCCAACTCAGCTGGATCTCGAGTTCCACCACTTCCAGTATTTGCATCACACCCCTTATCTGGTTTTCCCCTTCTCCTCTCTGGAGGAGCTTTTAATTGCAGATAAGGACTCTTTTGCTCTGAATTTTTGGCAATTTGGTGATTGGGTTTTTGGTTGAATCCTGGTGGGGTTTTTTCTTGTTATTTTGCTGTGTGGATTTTGTTTGCTCGTAGAAGAAGACAATGTTCTGGTTAGGAAAGAAATTAATTCTTATGTCCATGTTCATAGTAATTTGGAGGCCAAAGAAGACTTTTAAAATCGTTCAGAGGTGAGGAAACAAGGAATCAAGTAACTCACTGAATCTGCAATTATTCATTTGATATTTGTTGGTTAGGTAGTGTGATAATCCAGTTGTTGAGATAGATTGACACAAGTTTCTACTGTTCTCACATCTGCATAAGTTTCAGCACCATGTCCAAGAATTTTAGTGGAACAAAATAATTTTGTGCAAGGTAGTTTTTGTTTCAGCTTTACAGAAGTATATATACCTGTGATCACAGTGAGAAAACAAAAGGGAAGACATCCTGGAATCATAGAATGTGATGCTATGATCTCTACAGAAAGCAGAGACACCTTTAACTAGATCAGGTTGCTCAGAGCCCCATCAGGCCTGACCTTGAATGTCTCCAGAGATAGAGCCTCCATCACCTCTCTGGGCAACCTGTGCCAGTGCTTCACCACCCTCATTGTAAAGAACTTTTTTCTAACATCTAATCTAAATCTACTCTGCTCTAGTTTAAAACCATTGCGCCTCATCCTGTTGCTACACAGCCTTGTGAACGGTCCCGCCCCAGATTTACTGTGGCCCCCTTCAGGTACTGGAAGACTGGTATAAGGTGTCCCTGGAGTCTTCTCTTCTCCAGTCTGAACAGCCCCAGCTTTCTCAGCCTGTCCTCATAGGAGGGGTGCTCCAGTCTTCTGATCTTTTTTTATGGCCCTCCTCTAGACCCGCTCTAACAGGTCCGTGTCCTTCTCGTGTGGGGGCTCCAGAACTGAACACAGCACTGCAGGTGGGGTCTCACCAGACTAGACTAGCGGGGAAAAATCACCTCACTTGACCTGCTGGCCACGTTTCTTTTGATGCAGCCCAGGATGCATTTGGCTTTCTGGACTATGAGCACACATTGTCAACTCATATAGTTTAGGGCAAATTATATGACTATAAAGGAAACATCTGAAGGTCAGTCTCTTACAGAGGCTACATATATTTGTAAAAGGCTGTTGAATGGCGAGTTAGATTTCTGTGTCTCGCACTTGTCCAGACTATTTTTTTTTTTTATGCAGTGTTGCTAACAGGAGAGTTGTTTTGCTACTCTTATTTTCAAAACTATAGAGTAAGTTTGGTTTAAAACGTTAGGGAGAGAAAACCTCAAACAAAGGGGCTCTTGGCTCTGAAATTTTCATAGAATCATAGAACAGTTCAGGTT
>NW_009719165.1:0-775 GCF_000703405.1 Apaloderma vittatum | reverse complement strand
TGTATTTTGAAAAAAAATTGGGTATTTTTAGATAAAATATTTGAATTTTGAGATAAAATTTAGAGGTTTTGAGAAAAATTAGGAGATTTTGAGGTAATATTTGGGTGTTTTGAAATAAAATGTGAATTTTGGGTAAAATCTGGATAGTCTGAGGAAAATTTTGGGGTTTTTGAGCTGAAACTTGAGTTCTTTTGGGGAAAATTGCGTATTTTGAGGAAAACATGGATGTTTTGAAATAAAATGTGAATTTTAAGGTAAAATTTGGGTGTTTTAAGATCAAATATGTGAATTTTGAGGTAAAATCTGGGTATTTTGAGCCAAATTTGGGGGTTTTTGAGCTGAAACATTCTTTTGGGGAAAATTGTGTATTTTGAGAAAAATTTGGGTATTTTTAGATAAAATACGTGAATTTTGAGGTAAAATTTGGGGGTTTTGAGATAAAATATGTGAATTTTGAGGTAAAATCTGGGGGTTTTGAGATAAAATATGTGAATTTTGAGGTAAAATTTGGGGGTTTTGAGATAAAATATATGGATTTTGAGGTAAAATCTGGGGGTTTTGAGATAAAATATGTGAATTTTGAGGTAAAATCTGGGTATTTTGAGAAAAATTCAGGCAGTTTGAGAGAAAAACTTGCATGTTTTGAGCCAAATTTGGGGGTTTTTGAGCTGAAACTGGAGTTTTTGGGGGAAATTTGTGTATTTTGAGGAAAATTGGGGTGTTTTGAAATAAAACGTGAATTTAAGGTAAAATTTGGGTGGTTTAAGATAAAATA
>NW_009719164.1:0-466 GCF_000703405.1 Apaloderma vittatum | reverse complement strand
ATGAGAATAGCATCATGGCCCTAATAGCACCGATAATCGTAGCCACCCTGAATAACTGCACTGAGGATCCCTACCCCATATACTCTGTGCAAGGGACTAGGAATCCTGTTCAACCTTGGTCCCAGGTCCCAAAGCCTTGCCTGAGCTCACCATGAGAGCAGCAGGCATGGGGGCTGCCCCCCACAGCAGAGACGGAATGGGGCGCAGGGTGGCTCCAGACCTTGTAAACAGGCAGGATAGGGCTGGGGGCAGCAACAGGCCCCTGCCAGCACAAGGACAACCAGAGCAGTGTGAGGGGACAAAGTGTGTCCTGGGTCACGCCATCAGGGGGCTGAGGTTAAGGCTGGGCACAGGTGCTTAGTGGGGCCAGGTGAGGCTGCTCAGGGCAGAGAAGGCCACTTCATGCCCCTGGGACCCTGACAAAGAGAGGGGCTGAGATGCACCAGTTTGCTGGTGGCCCTGAGAA
>NW_009719163.1:0-8842 GCF_000703405.1 Apaloderma vittatum | reverse complement strand
GGCACGGCCCCCCGGAGACCCCCCGGCTGCATCCCACGGGGATGGGGATGGGGGTCCAGCCCTGCCGGGGCCCTCCGGTTGGGTTACATGAGGACAGGAATGAGGGTCCAGCCCTCAAACTGTGGGTCATAGGGATGGGAACACGGCTTCAGACCCCCTCGGTCTCCCCTAGAGCCCCCCTTCTGCCCCTCATTCAGCCCCAAAGCGAGTCCAGGCATCCTTCACCTCCCAGTTTTGGCACCTTGATGGCTGTCCCCAGGGCTGGGTGCTGCGAGGCGCAGCAGAGCCCTGCCAGGGGCCACCCTCCTCTGGGGACAATGCCTGATCCAGCCCAGGGACACAGCCATGACAGGTCCCACCATCTGGTTCCAACAACGGAAACCACAAGGGCAGGGACAAGCCACGGGTCAAGCCTGGTGGCCCTGGTCACACTGCCACATCCTTACATTAGGGGGGAAACCACGGCCATGGGACAGGACAGGGCAGAGCTCATGTCCAGCCTGGTGAGGGGCAGCTGAAGGTGCTTTTGCTATCAGTGGAGCAGGCAGGGTAGGTTTAAAGGGTGGCTGAGCCCTCTCAGAAAGCCCCTGAGGACCCTCAAAAAACCAGCAGTGAAACTGCTCCAGCCTCACCAGTTACTCCAAGGGAAAAATAACCCGTTAGTGGATCAGCCCATGGTAATGCCTTGCTTGTGTGGGAGAAGCTGAGCCCTTTCTGGGACTCTTTCTGGGGTGTCTCCACCTTGAGCATTTGCTTACAAACAGATTCTAGTGTTTTTGTGAGTCCGCTCAAAGCGTACAGATGGAAAACTATTAATAATGCACTTCAGACTTAAAGAGCGGAGCCTGGGTAGGATTGAGCCAGATATGCCTGCCCTGAGCCTCCCTCATGCTGGAGGGTCCTTGAGGGAGGTGTGGGTCCACCTGTGGGACCCCAAAGCCCCATTAGGGAAGGGGGGACAGTGTTTGAGGGCCCCTTGCACCCCTCTGAGCATCCCGGTGGTGTGAGGGCTCCAGCCCCGTGCACAGGGAGCAGGTCCTTCCCCATCCTGTCTGGAAAGCTGAGCTGGAGAGTGGCCGTGAGCTCCTGTCGTTCTTTGCCCACCCTCGAGTGCTGTCCTGAGTGCACCGCTGTGGGCGTCTGCACCCCGTCCAGGCACTGGTGTGGTCACAGATGTGCTGGTTCATGCTGGGAGGCGTGCACTGGGATGCTGCACTGCGATGGGCTGCGATGGGCTGCATCTCCCAGGCAAACCTGGCTTTGGGCTCAGTAGTGCCACAGGGGATGGCACCTGGACGCAACCCTGGGGGGGTGCAGGCAGGGAACACACCTCTCTCTTGTATTTCTAAGGGTACTGAGGGAATAAATAGATTTTTTAGCAGGTTCTAAGCAGCCTTGGGGCCAGCATGTAACACTGAGTGCCAGGAGCCGGCTCTCCTCGGGGAGCTTGCCTGCCTCCCCAGGAGTGCGATGGCCATGGCCTTGGCTTGGCTGTGACACCAGCTGGCACCTGTTCTGCTGATCTTGAAGTGACAACCCTGGCTGAGCCCTCATCTCCCCTGTGCCTGGGCTATACAGGGGGATGCTGCTGAGCTTGCTGGGGAGCCCCTGGGGACCCCTCCGGTGCCCTCCCCAGGCAGGGCTCATGCTGGGAGGGCCAGGCACACACCTTTGCATCTCTCCAACTCTTTCAGGTCCACCCGCTCCCAGCTACTGCTTTCTCCCAGGCTGTGTCCATCGGAACCCGGGCAAGAGGCAACACGCTTCCACCAAAATTCACCGGGACCCTGGGGCAGCAGTGAAAAGGGAGTGAGAAATCAGGCTGGGAGGAAGGGCTTTGGAGACAGGGGTGGGTTCTGGAGAGATACCAAGGGTGGGAATGTTTCCATCAGCAGCTAGTGATAGGGTTTCTATAGGGTGAAGCAGCAACCTGCTGAGTCCCAGCATGAGGCTGGTGTGACCCCAAAGCTGGTTATGGAAACCACTAAACAAAAGATAGCACAACCCTTGGTCGCTGCCACCAGCTCCAGGTGAGGGACCTGAGCTGACTGATGCTCCAGAACTGGTAACTCCTAAAGACAAGCCCTAGGCACCAGGTATTAACACTTTGCAGCATACTTCTAGGTGGGCCCATGCACTGGGGTCCCTGCTCAGGTGCTTGAGGAAAGGCAGGGTGGTAGGCAGGGTGTGAGGAGCTGCTGGCAGAGCTTGCAGAAGGCTGTTTGTGTGTGGCACTGAAGATGGACAGCCAGTGAGGTCTGGCTAAAGGACAGAGGCCGCAGGAAGGTCTGCCTGGCCTAAGCCTTGGTGTAAGGTGAGGAAATGGTGGCAGGAGGCAGCTGGTCTCACATGGGTATGATGACACCAAGATTAGGACAGAGCAACTCCGCTGGATGTGGAGACAATGGGATCCTAGGGAAATCCCGGAAAGGAGGGACCTCGTGAGGTTTTTAACCCAACATCGGACACAGCAAAGTGAGCTCTGGGGTTAGAGCTGGCTCAGGCCTCTACCCAGCCTGGTCTTAACAGTCCCAAGGCTGGAGACAGAAGACAGACCACGATCAAAATCTCCAAAGCCTCTGGACAGCAGATAACCTGAAAGAAGAGGGATTCCCATGGGGTTTCTCTGCACAAGCATCACCAAGCTCATGAGACAGCATGGCCCAATGCTGTGGCTGGCCACCACAGACACCCGTAAGCCACAAAGGGTGATGAGACAGCTTTAGCTGATGCAGAGATGGTCTACTCCCATAGCGCCTTGCTGGAAGAACACATAACAACTGTTAACACAGAGAACACTTGGCACCGCTCTGTACTCGTAGCAATGGCCAAGCAGAGAAGGACAGAGATGAGGACATGTCGCCCCAGCCAGGCTGCTTTCCTCTTTGGTGGACAGTTCTCAGTTTGGTGGACACTTCACTTCTCAGGGTGACACATGCTTTCTGCCAGAGGATACAACTCCCAAATGGCTGCTGAAAAGCAACCTTGCCCAAAGATTTTGAATCTCCTGCAGCACCCATGGAAACGAAGAGGGCTCTGCGGGGTCGGCAAGGACCACGCCAGGGCGGAGGGTCCATCTGGAAGGGATTTACTTGCTGGTCCTTTGCATGGGGATGTGAGGAACAAGCTGTTCCTCTCCATATTGATGCATCTCAGGCAGGGTCTCCATAGTGACTGCAGCACTTGTGGCTCAGCCGGGGCCAGATCCTGACCCTGTGGGGTGTTGCGGAGCCAGTTGTAGGCATGTGGAAGGTGGCAGGGACAGCATCCAGGTCTCAGCATTGGTAGATGTGGTGCGGGAAGCTGGTGCTCCAACCCCTGGGGATGAGCTTCCCGCCCCCAGGAGAGCCACGTCGCCCTCCTTGCCCCTCCCCAGGGACAATCTCCTGCCGCTGCCCTGCGTTTGGGGGATGTTTTACAGGCAGACTGACTTTGTACATCAGCATCCCCTGTGATCCTGGCAGCCTACGTGATCATCATTTTAGGATCTCTATCTGAGCTCGGCCAGGCCCCCAGCAGCTCTGCAAGGGATCGAGCGGTGCAAAACACCTTCTCAGTTCCTCATGTGATGGGTAAGAGCCCGTGAGACCACCCCTCCCACCTCTCTCTCCAACAAATCCTGTCTTGCTGGAGCAGGATCTCCAGGGGTGCTCAGGAAGAGGAGAACATGCTCCAGCATCCTCCATCAGTGTTACCACAGGCTAAATGTCAGACCAGACAATCACACAGGGCCAAGTCCCTTTTCCTAAGGACTGTTGTCAGGCTTTACAGCTGAAACATGCCCTTGAAAGCATTTTTCTTTTCACGCAGCCATTGCTGGTGGGGAAATTCATACATATGAATTGTTGTAGACTTTGCTAATCGTGCTGCTTTGCTTCCCATACAGAAGTAATGCGCAGAACAAGAACACTAATTAACACATCCTGACTTGCAATTATTCAGTGAACTTCTCAGAAAAGCCTGTCAGACCTTTACCAGGTAGAGAAATTCATGAACACACGAATGCCCACGAACCCAGGCGAGGAGGAACGCTGCTTGTTGCAGCTGATTAGTTCTGCACTCGGGAGGCTGCTGTAAGCTTGGGAGCACAAAAACTTTTTGTATGTCCTAAAAAGCAAAGTATCTTTAACATCAGCAGATGGTGCTGTTAAAGATAGCCACAAAAGTGCAGCCCCACGAGGCTCGAAGGCAGACTCACGTGAGCACGGACCTGTTTGCCCAGGACAGCACCTCACCTCAGGGTGCTTTGGGGCTTATTCCTGCAAAGACCATCAGTATTAAATTATATGTTTGAGCATTTGTATGATGGTTACAATCCTTGTTAAAATATGATTATAAAGAGATGGGTAATACGTCAACCTGTCCGTAGCCAGAAATCAGCCAAACCCACTGCCACCCCATCCATTTATGACCAGTTAGGGGGTTTTGTAGAGAATCAGCTGCTTGGACATTAATTCCCTCTAAATGCTGGTTTCAGGTGATACTAGGGGAAAAATTACTTTGGAAGGATGAAGAGAGATGCTCTTCTGAATAGACTACGAAGAAGCTTGCAAGTCGCTTCCTAAGGGATGCCTTGGAGGGTGCCCCAACCCAGCACCTTTCTGGGGTCATACGGGACCTGGACCTGTGAGCTCAGGATTTTCCACCCCCTTGGGCAGGGACTGCCCAGGGATCTCACGTCATCCACATGGTTTTGCAACAAAGGTCGCTTCCAAGCCGGTGCTCCAGCGCCTCATTGCCACATGTTGGTGATAAATGACCGTTCCCAGCACTTATTGAATTTGGCACTTACTCAGAGGAACCCTCAGCAGATGCTGTCCTTCTAGAGAGCCCCCGGGGGGTGTGGGATACTGTGTCTATATTCTAAGCTGATCAAATCCCTTCCAGTTATGGTCGTGTTTCTCATCTTATTTGAGCAGGAAGGCTTAAACGATAAGATCAAGAACTTCTCTGAAAACCATCTGTATTCAGATCCTGCCCTGGAGCTGAACTCTTTGTACCCATTCTCTGCTGAAGGGCATGCCTTGCCCTCTTCCAAACATAAAGCCTGGGGAGGCTGTGCAGCATCCACATTCCATGTCAGGGTCACTAAAACATCAGGAATTCAAGGAGCAGATCAGAGGCTGCAGCTTTTCTTTCCTTTCTGCCTATCCGGAGCCTGGTTGTAACTTCTTCTATTATCACCTGTTAAGCAGAATTGTGCCAGGTTTGCTCAGGGACATGTTTTAGTGGTGGACCTGGCAGTGCTGGGTTAATGGTTGGACTTGATGATCTCCAAGGTCTTTTCCAGTCTGAACAATTCTATGATCTATCGATCTCCAAGGTCTTTTCCAATCTGAACAACTCTATGATCTATTGCTTGCTTATTTCCTCCTAATGGTTGGACCGGTGTGTAGCCACATCCAGGGGAAGCAGCATCTCCTTTTCACCCATCAGCGTGGAAACGAGGGTGGTCGACACCCTCCCGCAGGGGTATGATGTACGAGGGGTTGGTGTGTCTTCGTGGCCAAGCTGCACAGCGCTCCAGCCTCAGCAGAGGCTAAGGCTGTCATCTGAAACGTCAGAAACAACTTGGCTCTGGGTCAGCTTGCCCTGAATTTCATTTTTGTTCTGGAAGCAACTCAGAAGTTTTCTCCTGAGGAGCCAATTTCTAATCAAATACCAATTCTTCAGTCAGCACATGAAAACATGGATGAAGCTGCACTCCTTGTAGTGGTGGCTCTATCGGGGACTGTCTCCTGCAGCCACCAAGGGTCCTGGGCATAGTAATGACCTGTGTCTTCACCCTCCATCCCTCCTGACCTCACTCCAGGTGAAGCCACTGCTAGATGTCATTAAGCTTAATCATCATTAAGCTGGGTAGGGTCTGGGCTAACCCCAGATGTAGCCACTTAAGAGCGTCTTCAGCCGAGCCTCCCACCAGCTACTTAAGTGCTCCACAGAGGTAAGATGCTGCTTTGCTAGAGCAAGGTAGGAGGTGGTAGGTTGCTCTCCAAGATACCTGAGGGGAAGCTGGGCAGCCTTGGAAGATCTCCTCTGCTACTTGCTGAAACGTGTTTGCTGCTGCTCTGAGAAATAGTGGCTCAGCCCTGCCCATGAAGGAATGTGGGCAGCCCAGGGGAAGAAAGCTTTTGGGGGATCCAACCCCACCCATGCAAGTAGAGGAGCAAACATGGGCAGGGTGCAATGGCTGCTGTGGCAGGGGGGGCCCTGTAACCCAGGGTAGCCTCTGTACCCACAAAGCAGTGTTGGCCATTGTCCGTTCTGAGGATGTGATGTTTTCTATAACTTTGATGTTAAGGTGCTGCAGTGTGTCTGGAGAAGGGCAGTGAAGCTAGTGAAGGGTCTGGAGAATAAGTCTTATGAGGAGCAGCTGAGGGATCTGGGGCTGTTGAGCCTGGAGAAGAAGAGGCTGAGGGGAGACCTTCTTGCTCTCTGTAACTCCCTGAAAGGAGGTTGTAGGAGGTGGAGTGAGTCTCTTCTCCCATGTAACAAGAGATAGAACAAGAGGAAATGGGCTCATGTTGTACTGGGGGTGGATCACCCTGGATAGTAGAAAAAATTCTCCACAGAAAGGGTTGTTGGCCACTTGAACAGGCTTCCCAGGGCAGTGGTGGAGTCACCATTCATGGAGGTGTTTAAGCTGTGTAGATGGGACATGGGTTAGCGGTGGACCTGGCGTTGCTGGGCTAATGGCTGGACATGATGATCTTAAAGGTCTTTTCCAACCAAAACAGTTCTATGGTTCTGTGATTCTCTTTTGGAAAGCAGAGATAAACAATGAGGGGCTTAAGAAGCTGCCTTGTTTTGCAATGTGTTCTGAGTTCTTTCCAGCATTCCAGCTGTCCCAAGTGTTGGATGTTTGCCAGCTTACAATATTGTGTTAGGGAAGAAAATGTATTTTTATTCAGGACTGCAGTCTGCATGGCTCTGGTGTGCTCAGCAAAGCGTCCAAGTCACTCAGACTGGCAGGGTGAGGCGTGCTCTGCATTTCCTTCTTGCCAGCAGATCCAAAAGGGCTTCAAAAAATGAATACAAAACTGTCAGCCCTACTTGTGATATACGAGATAGCTTATAGCTGGGGAAACAGAGGCACCGAGCCAATAGAGATTGTGTTGTGTTATGGGTTGGGTCACTTGAGGCAGGACTGGTGGACTGGAAGCCCAGCTACCAGTCGAGATGTCCAGGTGTATCTCCAGACCTTCAAGACCATCCTGACCACAGCCTGCAGAACTGTGAGGCTGCAGCCAGCTGGGCATGGTGCTGCTTAACTTCAGCTTACTGGGAGAACTGAGGGAATTTTGCTTGCTTTGGGGAACATGAAGTGACTTGATGGCTTCTTAGTGGTTCCTTGTGTGTGGTACTGTGTGAGCTGCCTGATGAGCTGGTGGGATGGGCAGGTCTGGGACTGTTTGCAGGGAGATGCTCATCTGCTCAAACACAGCTCTCCTTTGAGGCTGGGCCGTGAAGAGCCTGGGAAATCAGTGCTTAGTGCTGGCTTCAGGTGGGCCAAATCAGGGGGGTTGGACTAGATGATTTTTCGAGGCCCCTTCCAACTCCTAACAGTCTATGATTCTAGGAAATTGCCCTTGGCTTTGGTGGGAGCTAATGGAGAAGGGGACGCATAATCTTGTTTTTCCCTGCACATAAATGAGGACCCAGCCTCTCCTGACCTGTCAGCCAAAGTCCGAGAGATCTGGAAAGCCATTTCCTTGGGGATGTTTTTTCATCCTAAGAAGATTCTCTTGCTTATCCACTGAGCAGGCTCTTGATTTATTACCCCTTCTGCTTGATGCATGGGCTGCAGCTTCTCCCAGGTCCCACGCTCTGCTCTTGGAGCTCTTCTCTAATGCCAGCACGTTCACCAGGAGGGATTTGTTCTGCAATGTAATTACAGAGAACGTGATATTCCTGGATATTTTCATTCCCCAGACACAGGCTCTAGATTTCCCAGGGTTCCTCTTCAGCAATTCCCACCTGTTTCCCCTCCTTCTGGTAGCCTTCCCATCCCTGCTCTTGGAACAATGAGATTAACGTGAGATGAAGTGGGAAGGAAGAAATCTGCTTGTGAAACTCTCTTCTGTGCCAGCACCAAGGAGTTTGCAGCCCTCAGCAGCAAATGGGAAACTCAGATCGCAGGGATGGAGGCAGTGAGGTTGAACACAGCCTTTAGGTGAAAATTAACCTGTCCCAGCTGGGTGACGGGGGAGGCTCTGGTTAGAAGAGCAAACATTGATGCCCAGCCTGCAAACAAAAGCAGAAAGTAGATGTGTGAAACCAATCCTGTAGTGTCTGTACAACACTTCCATGCACCAGCCGAATGGAAACCCATCATTTCCTACCTTGCAGGAGCCTTTTGCTTTTGGTTGTGATTTTGTTCACCAGGCCCCTCTCTGAGCAAATCACTGGCAGATTCCTCTCCCAGCTATAAAGGGTCTATTTGTGAAGCTATTTGTGCAGCCTTTATTTAATAGGTAGCTTTGGAAACAACCCAGCAGGAACAGGCTTTATTTTCTCATTCTCTCTCCTTTTTTTCTTGTTTTTCCCCCCCACAGGCTGTGCAATGTGACTGGGTGTACCGAGGGGTACAGCCACCTCATGCAAGGGGCTCCTTGTGTGGGTTTGGGGGCTTTTTACCCCTCTTTCCTACCACGGAGGGCACAGCGTGTGTTATTTTGTGCTTGAGGAATCCGGAGCATGCTGGCTCATGTCCGTTTTTTTACTATTTCTTTGTCTTTAATCAAAGAAATCATAGTAAACGTTACTTGACCATGTTTTTCATGGTAGGTTATGCCCTAGCCTTGCCTGTAGGCGCAAATGGAGGACCCCGAGAACCGGGCAG
>NW_009719162.1:698-2081 GCF_000703405.1 Apaloderma vittatum | reverse complement strand
CATCAGCAAGCACTACGACCTCATCCGTGAGCTTGGCAAGGGCACCTACGGCAAGGTGGACCTGGTGTCCCACAAAAGCACAGGTGAGGGGAGCGCGGGAGGGGGAACAGGGGACTTTTTTTTTCCCAGCATGTCCCAACCATGCTCTAGGCTCACCTCCATCCTCTGCCCACCGCAGGCACCAAGATGGCCCTGAAGTTTGTCAACAAGAGCAAGACAAAATTGAAGAACTTCCTGCGGGAGTTCAGCATCACCAACACGCTCTCCTCCAGCCCCTTCATCATCAAGGTCTTCGACGTGGTCTTTGAGACTGAGGACTGCTACGTCTTTGCTCAGGAGTATGCCCCTGGTGGGGACCTCTTCGACATCATCCCACCACAGGTGGGAGCCCCCGTGTCTCCCATGGGAGTCTCCGCGCCTCCTGTGGGAGCCTTTTTAGGGTGGGGGGATGCTCAGTATCCCTGGGGTGCTGAGCAAAGTTGCCATCGTGCTTCGGTGGCTGTGTCAGAGGGGGTCCCATACGTGGGAACTGGGACATCCCTGTATAGGTCAGCACTGACCACAAGCACTGATGAGCAAGTCTGGCACCCATCGCCCATCTCCTGGGGTTGCCTGAGACCCATCAGTCTCAGATTCTCAGATTCACTCCTGGGGTGGCTCTGGAACCATCGCCCATCCCTGGAGTGGTCTGGGACTCATCACACTTCCCTAGGGTGGCCTGGGACCCATCATCCTTCCCCTGGGGAGCCTGAGACCCGTCACCCATTCCTAGGATGCTCTGAGACCTATTACCCATCCCTAGGGTGGCCTGGGACCCATCACCTTTGCCCTGGAGGTCCATCCCCTTTGCCCGGGAGGCCCATCACCCATCCCTCAGGTGACCCCCCACCTGTCTCCCTGCCACAGAGAACACCCCAGATAAATGCAGCTGTGACCACGTCAGATGTGTAACGGCACAGAGATACGGTGGTCCCTGAGCTGGGTGGGATCCCCGAGGGGTTCAGTGGCAGGTGGCTGACTCCATGTCCCCATGCCCGCAGGTGGGGCTCCCCGAGGAGCTGGTGAAGCGCTGCGTGCAGCAGCTGGGCCTGGCTCTCGACTACATGCACAGCAAAAGCCTGGTGCACCGGGACATCAAACCGGAGAACGTCCTGCTCTTCGACCGCGACTGCCGCCGCGTCAAACTGGCCGACTACGGCATGACCCGCAAGGTGGGCTGCCGGGTCAAGCGCAGCAGCGGCACCATCCCCTACACGGCACCCGAGGTTTGCCAAGCCGGCCGGGCGGAGGGCTTTGCCGTGGACACCAGCATCGATGTCTGGGCTTTCGGGGTGCTCATTTTCTGCGTCCTCACCGGGAACTTCCCTTGGGAGGCAGCGGCGG
>NW_009719162.1:0-235 GCF_000703405.1 Apaloderma vittatum | reverse complement strand
CCTGTCCCGTCCCGTCCCCGCCTGGGGGACAGGGATGGAGGGTGCTGCTCATGGAGGCGGCACGAGCCGGAACCAGGCTCCAGGTCTCCCAAAGCAAAAAAAGAAAAGAAACAAAAACGAAGAGGAAAAGGACAAAACTGGTTGCGCTCCGTAGTGCCGAGGATGCTGATCCTTCCCGGCTCTGCCTGGGTGAGGCCGGCAGCGGGAGCCTGGCCAAGGGCACCACTCACTCCTC